>NW_007729277.1:58054-68179 GCF_000696425.1 Galeopterus variegatus | reverse complement strand
AGGGGATCTTAACCCTTGACTTAGTGTTGTCAGCACCATGCTCTCCCAAGTGAGCTAACCGACCATCCCTGTATAGGGATCCAAACCCGTGGCCTTGGTGTTATCAGCACCACACTCTCGCAAGTGAGCTATGGGCCAGCCCTCAATACAGCATTTATTAATAAGAAAAGTGGTATTTAAAATCTCTGTCTACCACTTTTGTCTTCCTTTTCTATGTGTTCAGACCTTGTCTGGGAATAGATGTTATTTATTGAGCCATTCACATCGCTACCACAGTAAACATCATTCCTTTTTCTTTTTAAATGAGATATGCATACTCATACTTTGACATAAATGTAAATGCCTTTTTTTTTTTTTTTTTTTTTTTTTTTTTACTTTTAACCTTTCCTCCTCCTGAGGTACCTTTCTGGTCTCTGCTCAGGCCTTATTTTTTCTTCTTGGTGGCTGGCAGGTATAGGATTGGAGCCCTTGATCTTGGTGTTATCAGCATCATGTGCTACCGAGTGAGCTAACCAGCCAGCCCCTGTTCAGGCCGTGTTAATCTTATTTTTGCTGTTGTTTGTTTTGGTGACTGTTATAAGGCTGCAATCTAACCAAGTGAGCAACCAGCCAGCCCTTCTGGTCTCTTTTCAAACATATAGAACTTGTTCCTCTCAAGAGTCAGTGAAGACTAGTTTATTTGATCAAAAAGTCTTCCTCATACCTTTGGGGAAAAAATATGTCAATAAGCTCTAGTAGGGCTGGCCAGTTAGCTCAGTTGGTTACAGCAGTGCTGATAACACCAAGGTCAAGGGTTTAGATCCCCATACCAGGCAGCCACCAAAAAAATAAAAATATAAAAATCTCTAGTAGTAGACCGGCCTGTGGCTCACTTGGTAGAGTGCGGTGCTGCTAACACCAAGGCCATGGGTTCGGATCCTATATAGGTACGGCCAGTTAGCTCACTGGCTGAGCGTGGTGCTGACAACACCAAGCCAAGGGTTGAGATCCCCTTACCGGTCATCTTTTAAAAAACAACAACAACAACAACAACAACAAAAAACCCTCTAGTAGTTAGTACAACTGTACTAAAAAAAATAAAGTTCTAAGTGATAAAGAGTATTTTTCCAAATGAATGGATGAAAGAAATGAATCCACCAATTAGTCCCATTCATTCTTGTGTCTGATTTTCAAATCTTCCTCTGTAGTCGTTATTACCCCTGAAGTCTTTTCTACCTCCAATCCCACGTCACCAATTGTCCACAGAATATTTCCTCTTAAGTTATTTTATTTGCCCTACCTATTTTTTAGTTCTTTAAAACTTTTTATTCAGACATAATTTCAGATTTACAGGATAGTTTCAAGTATGATATGAATAATACTTATTTACCCTTTACCCAGATTCTCCAAATGGTAGCATGTTATCACTTTATCCTTTTCCCTTTCCCTTTCGCTTGTTTTTTGTTTGTTGTTTTTCCTGAACCTTTTGAGAGTACTTTGCAGATATGATTTCTTTTTTTTTTTTTTTTAAAGATGACCGGTAAGGGGATCTTAACCCTTGACTTGGTGTTGTCAGCACCACGCTCACCCAGTGAGCAAACCAGCCATCCCTATATGGGATCCGAACCCATGGCCTTGGTGTTATCAGCACCACACTCTCCCGAGTGAGCCACAGGCCGGCTCCTGATTTCTCTTTACTGATAAATGTTTCAATGAGCATTTCCCAAGAATAAGGACAGTCTCTTACTTAAGCACAGTACAATGATCAAAATCAGGAAATTAACATTGATACAATACTATTATCTAATCTAAAGATGTTCAGATTTCACCAGTTGTCCTAATAATGTCCTCTATTGCAGAAGAAAGTCCCAGATTATTCGTTGCATTCAATTGTCTCTTAAATCTCCTTTAATCTAGAATAGTTCCTCAATCTTTCTTTGTCTTTTATGACATCGGTATTTTTGTTTTTTTTTTAAAAAGATGACCGGTAAGGGGATCTTAACCCTTGACTTGGTGTTGTCAGCACCACGCTCACCCAGTGAGCAACCGGCCATCCCTATGTGGGATCCGAACCCATGGCCTTGGTGTTATCAGCACCGCACTCTCCCGAGTGAGCCACGGGCCGGCCCGACATCGGTATTTTTGGAATACATGTCAGTTATTTCGTAGACTGTCCCTCAATTAAGTATTCCTTAGATCCTATATCCATTGGCATTAATTTGTCTTTTGGAGCTATGGTAAATAAAAGTAATCCCTTTTCTGTGTCTTCATATTTCCAGTTTCAAATGCCTGCACCACCTCTTATTAGACATGTGACCACTTAACCTCTTTGAGCTTTAGTTCCTCATTTTTTAAATTAGGATAATTACACCAACCTAGTAGATTATAGAGTATTAAAGGAAGTGACATATTTAAAAGGAATTTACCCAATGCATGGCACAAAGTCAATTGCATTTCACGTGCTTTGGTTTCTCAACTCTTCACCACCCAGCCACCCTTACATAAATGCATTCTAGTTTGTCCATGCATCTCTAAAAATGGGGTTCTAGAACTGCCTACACCTCTCCTAAGTAATTGGTAGCCTCATCAGACTATTTACTACTATTGAACCTGTAGTTAATTAAAATTCCTAAGCTTTTTCTGAATAATCTTTTTTACTATTATTACAAATATTATCATCATGACCATGCTACTAGTAGTAGTACTTGTTGATCTGACCAACTACATGTGTCAGGCACAACAATGAGAACTTCCAAGGATGGGTTCTTTATATTAGGTAATTCTCCCAGCTCCATGAAGCAATTATTATCTGCGCATTGGGGATGAGGAAACAGATTCAGAGAAGTCAGTTCATAGGACTTATATAAGTAAGAGAGCTGGAATTTAATCCCAAACTGACTTTCCAGAACATAAATAAAAATCCTTTTTTCTCTATTAAGTATCATCTTTCATTTCTGCTCAACATTCTAGCCTGTTGGAATCTTTATGATTTCTGATGCTGCCATCCAACATATTAGCTTTTCCTCCCAATTTGGATTTTGTGCCCATGTCCCCCATCTTCCTCCAAATCATTGATAAAAATGTGAATCAGGAGAGAACCCAGTAGAGAGCCTTGGGATAAATGCTAAATGTTTCCTTTTAGGTTGAAATCAATCACACTCTGGTTGCAGTTTTTTTAAATAGCTGTAAATATATTTTACTGGCTTATGGGTTAATTCACCTGTTACCATCTTATCCATGAGAATAACTAAAGATATTTTTTTCTCATGCCTCTGGCATCCCCCCGGGCTACCAGTCTAACAGAACCATTTTTAAAAATTCTTGCCTTAGTTTAGCCCAACTTGTTTATATTGAAATAATATTGGTCCCTAGTGATTATGACTTTTCTTACAAATCAACTATTTAATAATTTATTCTAGAACCTTGATAGAGGCAGATTTAAACAATAATGAGTAGGGCTGGCCCGTGGCTTACTTGGGAGAGGGTGGTGCTGATAACACCAAGGCCCCTGGTTCAGATCCCTATATAGGGATGGCTGGTTAGCTCACTTGGAGAGCGTGGTGCTGACAACACCAAGTCAAGGGTTAAGATACCCTTACCAGTCATCTTTAAAAAAAAAAAAAAATAGTAGATTCCAAAATTCTGGTCCTTTTCTTATAATGTCACTGAGTTAACATGTGACCTAGGGAAGGTCAATCTTTTAACCTATGCATTTCCTTAAAAAGAATGAGAAAATTAAATCTACCATTTATTAAGCTCACTGTGCTAACTACTACTTTATTTGATTTTAGCCACATTCTATGCAGTAAATATTATCTCTGTTTTACAAATGAGAATCCTGAGGCTTGGAAAGATTTAAAACCTTACGTAAAGTCACTGAGATTATAACTGGTGAAGCTGCTAAATATGTAGTCTCAAAGTGGCACATTTTTGCAAACTCCTTATGCTATATTTTAGGACACTCTACTGCCCTTAAGTGTTCATTTGTGCCAAATGGTATAGACTAGAAGGTAGATTTGCTTGAGGATCTCAGTGCTCCCTACCCAAGCAGAAAGCAGCAATTCCCAAAGTGTTTTCAAGGGAACAATAGTTCCTCCAATAGCCTCAGGATGAAGCAATTCTACTGTCAAATGTTTGACATACATTTCATACTACTGTGATTCTCTTGGAGATTCAAAGGACTCTAAGAAGCCCTTTAGAAAAAAACCTTTATTTTTCTTTAGCCACAAAGCTACCATTTCATGAAGTACATTCAATATAAGCTATTATAAAGTGTTAAAGATTTTTTTTTCTTTTTACTCTTTGGGACTCTCAGGATATTTATCCAAAGATACAACAAGGTTTAAAAACATATAATTCTATTTAAAATCACACACCTAATATTTGGATAGTGCTTCAGCATTTATATTTCAGTTTACAAAAGGTCTCTTCCTGTCCTGATGTGTCATTTAGCCTTCACCAAAACCTAGTTTCCAGATGTGACATTATCCTTATTTTACATTTGCAAAGAAAGGTCTTGAATTGTTAAAGAATTTTCTCAATGCCTTACAGCTAGGGAAGGTTCAAACTGAAACTCATATTCAGATTATCTCAAACCAAATTTAGTAGTCTCTCACTTATTCTAGTGTCTTTGTTTTTCTGCCTTTGATTATTCTAAAACTTTGTTGACATTTTCAAAAACAAGTAACTCTGAAAAATGAACAAGTTATGTTAAAAATATAAGATGACCTTTACCTTAAATAGTTTTGATACAAAAAACTGTATTTGGAACCTTTCTCTTTTAAAAAGTTATTCCTTAGCATCAGAGGTCTGGGGTTTGGAATGGAAAACAGGGTAAACCATACTAGGTTAGAGCCCTCTGGGGAAATGATCTGATCCTAGAAACAGCAAATTAGCCCACAGCTATACCTGTTTACGTAGTCAGTGTGTGTTTGTTCTGTTTGAAGATACTTCAAAAATAACAATTGTAAAAGAGATTACGGCTTTGATCAGAGAATCTGAATCTCCTTTATTTGACCATGAATAATTGGTCTTTGTAATGTGAATGCTTCTTTTAAGGAATATCAGATCTGTAAATGCACCTTAATTACAGGCAAGCAGTTTTGGAGGGAATTTGTGACAGCATTTTATTGAAGGTCTTTTCTAGCTCCTCTTCAAATCTAATTATAGTAGAAAGATTATTTTAGGCCAAGCAGCAAAAAGCTGTAATTATTAATGTTTTTCTTGATGTTCACATAGGTCAAAAAAGTTATCTTACTGAAGAATAAGATTTACTTTTTTTGTGTATGAGTGTGGCTGACTGGTACAGGGATCTGCACTCTAAAGAATAAGATTTAAACCTTAAAATTGTATTATTGTTTCTATAAAACACAGAACCAAAGGTAAAACCTGAACGGAGATACACTAGCTAACCTGTTAACTGTAATTATGCTGGCAGCTCAGAAGTGTGTTTCCGCCAGACTTTGCATTTAGAAGCACCACGTGGGAATCCACAACTTAAACAATTGTTGATTCCCAAATCTTGTTTTTAAATTTGAAACCAACTAAATCATCCAGTTAGAGTATATGACTACAGTATGGAGAGAGGGACTTTTTTTTTATAAGTCCCCCTATTTTTATTTTGTGGTATTAGGCTTTTTTGTTGTAAGAAGATATATGTTAATAGAGAATGTTAGAAGTTGCTGAAGATGTGAAGAAATGGGATTGCTAAACTGCAGATAGGGTGATTTAGTTAGATATGAGGAAGAATTTCTCAACAGCAGAGTGAAATCTCCTTACGTGGAGGTGGTTTGAAAGTTGCATTTTTATGAAATGGTGTGTGGCAAAGGCTGGGTACAGAGCAAGACCTGCTCAGAGAAGGGGAACCTTTCAATTGATTGCATTTGTTACTGTACCTGGTATTAAGTCCCTAAATGGGGTTTTCTACTCACCTGGCCAGAATCTTACTGACCACCATTCAGCACTTACAACTGGTAGAAGCTGCTACTTTCCAAACCTGAGATTATGTTTTTCAATACTGGTTAACATTTAAACTCATCACTTAAAAGCTATGAATAGAGCCAACCATGCCTGTATATGAGAGAAAATGATATCTCTGAGGTTTAAACCATATTGAATTAGCACATTCCAAGTCATTTTGTGTTTTTTTCCCCCTAATTATGGCAGCAATTAGCTTCACAGCATTGCATTCATTCCAAGCAGCAGGGATAGAGAACAATAATCTTGTTTACCAGAAGCTGGAGAGAGTGTACCTAGCTTTGTTCCCACCACAAATAATCTCAATGCTTTGCTAGGTGCCGTCCCACACAATAGAGTGTGACTGAGTCCCTCTCAATGACTCTCCCTCCCTTGGTTAATTCAGTTGTCACCGAAAACCTCTGCAAGGTCAGGGAAAAGCAGGTAACAGGCTCCTTCAAACTTAATAAGGTGGCACATTTTACATACATTTATTTAAAAGATAGAGCCCTCAGATATATGAATACTTTACAAAATAGTTTAATCAAAAAAATAGTTTAATCTGTTAAAATTATCACAGGGAAAACAATAGAAGTCCTTTGGAGTGTTCTGGGCAATTAATAGGATAGAAACGTGGTTGTTATAAATGGCTCTTTTGCAGTAATGGAGAAAAGCAAATTATTAAATGCACAAGTTATTTATGTTTGAAATTAAACTGCATTGCACACTGGGAAATTAGGTTACAGGTACTTTTGCATTACAACATGAACATGTCATTAGTTTTAATTTTCCACAACAAAGATTTTAGGGTAATTTGCTTTCATTAGAATGGAATAGTTTCTCTTCTACACACATTATCATTCGATACCTCTGTTATCACCACTAGAGGTTATTTTTTTCTTCTGTTTTTCTCCTAATTTGTAAGAAAAATAGCCTTGATTTCTCTAAGTATCTAAATATTATGGCAAAAGCTTTGTTGCATACAGCGGGTGAGCAAAGTGCAAATGTATCATAACCATTGTCCGATGCCAAACATAATGATACCATGAAGGTATACTACCAGCATTTGACATGTTTTAGTGTTTTAGGGTGCTAAGTGTACAGCGTGTATTTCTGTACTGTAAAATGTAGGCTACTATGAAGGAAGAACAGTAATCAGTTACACATTAACCATAAAAGGTCATTTCTTGTGGCAAATGCAAGGTCTATTGATCAAGTAATATTCGTCAGTAGAAATGAGTCTCATTACTGAATGAAGCTTGGGAAGGAAACCATTGTCTAGTGGAACATCATATGTGCAAATCATCCATGTGTTTGGGATGGTTTGAATGTCATCAAATGTATATCTTCACTTTTATAATGTAATTTACTGACTTTTCACCTAATCAATCCGTGAAGGTACATTTCTCTTGTTAACTTACTATGCTGCACATTTATGGATGGATTTTTTTTTTTTTGGCAGCTGGTGTGTACATATGCTGCACATTTAAACAATGATTAATCGCCTAATGTTAACTGTAAGATAAGGAAAAAATTAAAAGAAAATGAATGACGTATTCACTTGTGTTACAAAATTGTCTATAAACGAGTTTCCCAGCATGAGTCGTGGTTTATTTTCAAACTTAAATAACTTGACTATGTAACCTTATCTTCCGGGTACTTTCTGCAAACTTCGTACATTATGCAATCAAGCCCATAAATATAGGTAGAAGTTAACTTGAATGGCTGAAACAGAGTTATCCACACACATGTAGTTAAAGCTTTATCACCATTTCTGTCATAAACCTCTCCCTTTTCTTTAAGAGATTTACCAAGCTATCATAAAAATATATTATTGCCTGTATCTTTGCAAAACATGAGTTCCTAAGAAGTGACTTGCCTTCTTAAACATACTGGGCTTAGGCTTAGAATCCCACAAAGAGTACAACATATATGCTACTACGTATCAGGATGGCTGGTGTGTTTGTATACTGTCACGAGTATTAATGGAGATGGCACCGGTATTAATCATTCTCTTCTTATTTTTCATAAATTCCTGATAAATTAACACATTATATATAACTCAAGTGATGACATATTAATAGACGCATGGACTTAAACACATTTAACCACTTCACCAAATAAATAAGGAAAAGTGGAAAAAAGGATTCTTTCTTTACAGGGGAAAAATGATTATACTTAATCAAATATTTGTAATGGGAGGGATAGAGATTTTCCAAAGATATAATCAATCAAAAATAACTAGACAGGAAAATGGAAGGGATCAGATCCTGTAAGTTGACTTTGTAAAAAGCTATATAGCAAGTGTCACTGCAATTCTGCTGACTTATTTTCAGGAGCTGCTGCCAGTCCCATTATATCTTGCAGTATACATGCAGTTTATTAAGAAACTGAACTTAGTCATTGTGAGTTTCTAACATTTTTTTAATGAGTAGAGTAGACACAAGGCTTCTCTTTCTAAGAATGATTTCCCTCCAGAAATATGAGATTATCTTTAATTACCTCTTACTTTCTTTTTTTTTTTTTTTTTTTTAAAGATGACTGGTAAGGGGATCTAAACCCTTGACTTGGTGTTCTCAGCACCACACTCTCACTCTCCCAAGTGAGCCACAGGCTGGCCCAAAGAACTAGCCTTTTTTTTTTCCTTTTTGTCTTTTTTCGTGACCGGTAATGGGATCACAACCCTCAGTGTCGCGCCCGCACCGCGCTCAACCAGTGAGCAGACCGGTCTCTATCTCCAATATCTTTCCATTCCCCAGAGGTAAACTGTTAACAATGGTGTGTTAGCCACTCTAGACAATGTATGTTTCCTGGGTACTCTCCCAAGTGAGCCACAGGCTGGCCCAAAGAACTAGCCTTTTTTTTTTCCTTTTTGTCTTTTTTCGTGACCGGTAATGGGATCACAACCCTCAGTGTCGCGCCCGCACCGCGCTCAACCAGTGAGCAGACCGGTCTCTATCTCCAATATCTTTCCATTCCCCAGAGGTAAACTGTTAACAATGGTGTGTTAGCCACTCTAGACAATGTATGTTTCCTGGGTACTCTCCCAAGTGAGCCACAGGCTGGCCCAAAGAACTAGCCTTTTTTTTTTCCTTTTTGTCTTTTTTCGTGACCGGTAATGGGATCACAACCCTCAGTGTCGCGCCCGCACCGCGCTCAACCAGTGAGCAGACCGGTCTCTATCTCCAATATCTTTCCATTCCCCAGAGGTAAACTGTTAACAATGGTGTGTTAGCCACTCTAGACAATGTATGTTTCCTGGGTACTCTCCCAAGTGAGCCACAGGCTGGCCCAAAGAACTAGCCTTTTTTTTTTCCTTTTTGTCTTTTTTCGTGACCGGTAATGGGATCACAACCCTCAGTGTCGCGCCCGCACCGCGCTCAACCAGTGAGCAGACCGGTCTCTATCTCCAATATCTTTCCATTCCCCAGAGGTAAACTGTTAACAATGGTGTGTTAGCCACTCTAGACAATGTATGTTTCCTGGGTTTTTTGTTTGTTTGTTTGTTTGTTTGGCAGCTGACCTGTACAGGGACCCAATGTGTATTTCATATAAATTATTTACATAAATAGCACCATGAAATATGTATTACCCAATGACATTTTTTCCCCACTTATTGTGCTTTTAGAAATCTTCTAATGTCAGTACAGATATAGCTACTTCATTCTGTTAAAACTGCTGGATAGAGGGCTGATCCGTTAGCTTTTTTCTTGGCGGCTGGCCAGTATGGGGATCCGAACCCTTGACCTTGGTGTTCCAAGGCTGTGTGCTCTAACCAACTGAACTAACTGGCCAGTTCTTAAGTAGTCTTGAGGCATTAATTCCTGAAAGTGGAATTTCAAAGCATATGAAAATTTTATATTTTGATAGATCCTAAAATGTCTGTACAGATGGACATTTTACAAATTCCATGCAAAGTTATATTTTTACCAACATTGTAAGACTTCCGGTTTTCCCATGGCTGTTTCCCATTGCTGTTTTAGTTTGCATTTCTCTGATACTAGGGAGTTTGAGGATCTTTTCATACGTTTATTGGCTACTTGTGTATCTTCTTTTGTGAATTGCCTATTTACCACTATTGCCTAATTTTCTGTTGGATTCTCTTTTTCTAAAAATTTTTTTATTTTTATTTATTTATTTATTTATTTTTTCCTTTTTTGTCTTTTTTTTTTCGTGTCCGGCAACGGATCC
>NW_007729277.1:52329-57547 GCF_000696425.1 Galeopterus variegatus | reverse complement strand
GGGAACCGGTCTGTATGTGGGATCCGAACCCTCGGCGGGAGTGCCACCATGCTCACAAGCGGCGCACTGTAGCAGTGCGCCACCGGGCTGGCCCCTAAAAATTTTTTTAGCATGCCTTTTGTGATTGTGCATATTCATCTTTATTGCAAATATTTTCTCCCAGGTAATGACTTACTATTTGGGGAGGTTGGGGGTAGAGGAATCCCTTGTCTTTTAACTTTATGGTCACACTGATTTACAAGACTCTCCATTATGTTAGAATTTCCCCTAGACTTTATTGCATAAAATCTTTATACAGCATGTAGAAATCAGATTTGATCAATCCATGGGCTAACTGCTCTCACCAATTTATCCAATTTGTGTTTTACATTAAGCACCATGCCAGGTCTTGCTTGAAATTTCTTCCACTCTCCTATCAACCATTTTGTAATCTGCAGAATCTTGGGTTTTCTTTAAAGGTCAATTTAAATATCAAAGTCCACAATGATTTCTCTCTCTTCCTGTTCACCATTCATTTACCACATGATAAAGTTATTTTTGCATGTGTATAATATTTTCACTTCAGTCAGATAGGACTCTTCAGCTGAAGGAGCCTTGCTTTCATCGTAACCCCCAGTGTTTTACACATAGTAGGAATCCAGTCAATATCTGTTGCTTATTTTGAAAATACTTTTTCATAGGGAAATATTTAATCTACCCTTCTCTCCCTCATATATACACACTATGGGCAATTTGCATATGCATTTCTTCAATCATCTTTTTTTGTGTAATCTGTCTTTTGTTACCATTTGTCATTTTGTTGCTCATTATACCTGGGGTTCTAAACCTCAACAATAAAGGTGTGAACAATGTTAAGGATCTGATTTTTTCAAAATTCTCTGGTGGCATAAAGAAGAATCTAGTATTTTCCAAATTTGCAAGGCATATCCCTAAAGTCCAGGCTGTTCCTTGGTATGGGTCTTTCATGCTACCTCAGATCTCTTTCTCAAACACGTCACAGTGATTGATACTGGGATGAAATGGTCGGTCCACAGCAGAGGGACCATGGCTTTACAGCAGTTTGGTGGCGAGGGGGGCTTGTTTGTTTTAAAAATTAAAAGGTGAAACCTAATCAAATCTACACTACAATAGACTTGGTATGTAATTGATTGTTCAAGTTGTGCTTATTATTACAACTGCTTCAATTATGTTTACCTTTTAAAAAAAACTTATATTATTCAAAAAGATACCAAAGTAGTCAGGACAAACCCTCACATACTCATTACCCAGATTCAACCACTATTAACTCATGGCCAATCTTGTTTCATTCATTCATTCATTCCATGCTCACACTCTCTAGGTTATTTCAAAGCAATCCCAAATATCACATTAGTTTATAATTAAATATTTTCCTAATACTTTTTTTTTTTTTTTTTTTTTTTTTTTTCCGTGTCCGGCAACGGATCGCAACCCTCAGTGTCGCCCCCGTACCGGACCGGGACCGGCAACGGGATCGCAACCCTCGGTGTTGCTCCCGCGCCTCGCTCAGCCAGTGAGCGGGAACCGGTCTGTATGTGGAATCCAAACCCTTGGGCGGGAGCGCCGCTGCGCTTCCCAAGCGGCGCACTATCCAGTGCGCCACCGGGCCGGCCCGAATATTTTCCTAATACTTTTAAGAGCCATTATGGCAATAATGTCCTTGCTGACAATTTAGTTTAAAGTTCTAGAGGCTCGTGTGTGTGCATATGTGTGTGTGTGTGTGTATACACTTATTCAGACCTACATTCAACTCATTAGTATGGTACATGCCAGAGACTGAGCTGGGAAAGCAAAGATGAATACAACATGGGAGTATAATAAAAATAAATTTGGTAAGTATGGTGAGGGTGGTGTTACCCAAGACATCAGAGCTGTCATGGCAGAGAAATGATAGGTCCATAATGGTTGAGGGAAAAGATGTGTTTTAACCAAAATGGGATTGCTTTTGTGGGTTAGTGATGGGTTCTCTTCAATTTAACTCTCAATCTTCTACAAATACAAATCTGCAAAGACCATTCCTAGACAGCAGAAGCTCATCTTTTGAAGTAAATCAATAGTCACCAAATTTTTCTTTTTATTTTTTTCTTCCTATTTCAAAATGATTTCAAAGTTACAGAAAAAGTTGCAAGAATAATACAAAGAATGCTTTTTTTCCTCATATGTTTTTCATCCTGATTTGCCAATCGTTAACATTTTGCCACATCCACTTTACTCTCTGTCTCCATGTTTCTGTGTCTATCTCTGTCTCTCAGTTTATACATAATACACACATACACTTTTTTCTCCTGATGAATCTGAGTTTGTTGCAGACACCATGGCACTTTACCTGTAAATATCCAGAATGCAGAAACTCAGAAAAAGAATATTCTCTTATATAACCAGTTATATTATCAAGTTCACAAACGTAGCATTGGTTTATTAATATGCAGGTCATACTAAAACTTTGCTAATCCCCCAATAATATTCATTGTGCCCCCTTCCCATCTAGATCAACCCCAAGATTACACATTCCTTTAAAAAGGAACAGATCTTGAGCCTTTCTTTGTCTTTTATGATACTCACATTTTTGAAGAGTGTAGGCCACTCGTTTGGGAACATTCCTCAATTTGGGTTTGTCTGATCTTTCCTCATGATTGATTCAGGGTAGGAATACAACATGGATAGTGTCGTGTCCTTCTCAGTTCACATCAGGACGCACACGATGTTAGTGTTTTCTATCAGTGATGATGTTGATTTTGGTCATTTGCTTAAGGTAGGGTTTGCCAGACTTTTCCATTATTAAGTTACTATTTTTCTTTTTTTTTTTTTTTTAAAGATGACCGGTAAGGGGATCTCAACCCTTGGCTTGGTGTTGTCAGCACCACGCTCAGCCAGTGAGCAAACCAGCCATCCCTATATAGGATCCGAACCCGTGGCCTTGGTGTTATCAGCACCGCACTCTACCGAGTGAGCCACGGGCTGGCCTTTTTAAGTTACTATTTTTCTGATTGTGATGAATACCTCGTTTGTGGGGAAATACTTTTAGACTATGTAAATAGCCTGTTCCTTCTCAGAATTTCACCCAGTCATTTTAGCTTTTATTAATTCTTGCCTGAATTAATTAATACTCTGATGGTTGCAAAATGATGGTTTTTCTAACTCTATTATTTCATCTACATTTCTAGATGACATTCTATCAAACTTTTATTTATTTTTACAGGTGGCTGGTATGGGAACCCTTGACCTTAGTGTTCTAACACCAAGCTCTAACCAACTGAGCTAATCAGCCAGCCCCAAACTTTTATTTTTAATTTTACCTTCGATGTCTATTATAAGAAAAAATGAGTTCACCAAATGTTGATTGCCTATTTTGTATAGGACACTGTGCTAGGAGGCATCATGAGGAACACGAAGATAAGACCATTGGTCCCTGTGGGGACACAGGATTTTTTGGGGTAGACAAACGTAAGGCAGATGGTAAAAAGTGCTTTACTGAGATCAAAGCTAATGGGAAGGAGGAGAAACCAGGAAAGGGTAATTCCTGCTAGTGGACACGGAGTGTCCTTGTGGTATGTGGTATACATGGTCAAGGAAAGGCATAATAGTTGGAAGGAATAGCAAGGGCTTTGGGAAATTACAATTTATCCCTATGGTTAGAGCCTAAGGTTCACAGGAGCAGAGGAGGGGAGGGACAGTGAGATATAAGGTAGGGTCAGCACAAAGTCCCAGGCTGAGGAGTTTGGACTTCACTCCACTCACTGAAGGAAAGTAATGAAACACATGTGAAGAGGGGGTTACCCATTAGAAGATGCTTGGAGGGCCGGCCCGGTGGCGCACTGCTACAGTGCGCCGCTTGAGAGTGCGGCGGCGCTTCCGCCGAGGGTTCGGATCCCACATACAGACCGGCGGCTCGCTGGCGGAGCGAGGTGCGGGTGCAACACCGAGGGTTGCGATCCCATTGCCGGTCCCGGTCCGGTACGGGCGCGACACTGAGGGTTGCGATCCGTTGCCGGTCACGAAAAAAGACAAAAGACAAAAAAAAAAAAAAGAAGATGCTTGGAGGGCTTAGGACAGGGACTGTGTCTTATTCATCTTTGTATTTCCAAGGCCTGCAACTGTGCTCAGCACATACAGTGTTCAACAAATGTTTGCAGGCACCAATGCACTGGATGATTTAGAATAAAGACTGGTGTATCTGTGTGTTGAGGTCACGATGGGGGGTCGGGAAGGGAGGGTGACCTTAACTCAGAAAGCAGCTCTCTACTGGATTTCTTATAGAAAATGTTTAAGTATCAGGTTTCTAGACCACCACCACCACCCTCCCCCCAACTTTAATTCCTGGTATCCAAGTTTCAGAGAAGGGGAATAAGGCTTTTAAAAAGAGAGAAGATAGTATAAACAACCCATTAGAAACTACTTCATGCCATGTCTTCTATGTGAACATTTCAGAATTTAAAAAACCACACAACACGAACAGCTCTTCAAAGATGCATATAAACTTTATTTAGCTTTAAGAGTCTATGTGTTTTGTCAAAACACTGTAAGTAGCCTCCTTTATTCAATATGAGAAAAAACAAAGGAACACAGTAAAATAAGATACCTAAAATAACTTTGAGTAAAAATAGTTGTAGAGGAAGTCTTGCTGATGATCACTTAGGAAATGAATTAAAGCATATTTATATTTAAAACATTCCCCAGGTTATCCCTTTTCAACTTCAAACTACCCTTTGTAATCTCTTTTCAGCTTCTTTATTCTGCAGTGAATCCTGAAAAGCTAGCAGCTTGGTTAAGGAAGTTTACATATTTTCCCAGCACAGGGTGTCTGCAAGCTGTGGCTATACTTGCTGGTTTCAAATGGAAAATCATGTGCTCATCACCAAGAATTGCAATTAACCCTTAACTGTAAAAAGGTAATATTTATTTATGTTTTTATTTAAAATATTCTGACTACAAATGGAATACATAGCAATTGTACAAGATTTAGAAAATACTGAAAGTACAAAAAAAAAAAAAAAAATGAAAAACTACCCATACCTTTTGACTATCCTGTAATAGCCACCAAAATACATACATGTTTTATTTTCTTTCTGTCTTTGTGGGTGCGTGTTTATAAAACCTCCTTCTTTCGCTTCACACATCATGAGGGTTTTCCCATGTTCACTAAATATTCGTTAATAATATGATTTTTGGCAGCAGAACAGTAGCCTTTGTATGGATGCAT
>NW_007729277.1:48644-52170 GCF_000696425.1 Galeopterus variegatus | reverse complement strand
AAAAAAAAAAAAAAATGAAAAACTACCCATACCTTTTGACTATCCTGTAATAGCCACCAAAATACATACATGTTTTATTTTCTTTCTGTCTTTGTGGGTGCGTGTTTATAAAACCTCCTTCTTTCGCTTCACACATCATGAGGGTTTTCCCATGTTCACTAAATATTCGTTAATAATATGATTTTTGGCAGCAGAACAGTAGCCTTTGTATGGATGCATAGTTTAAATAATCCCCTATTGTTGGACACCTAAGTTATTTCCAATTTTATATATAAATATATATATATATATATATATTTCCTAGAAGGGGAATTATCTATCATTCTATAGGTTATTTATATTTTTGGCTTTCTTCATACTTGTTGTCAAATCGTCCTCCCCAAATGTTGTACAAGTTTACATGACCATCGGCAGTGTACAGAGGTTAAGGCAGGACGAACTGGTGTTGGTCTTAGCACTAGTTTTACACATTTCATTTATACATCAATGTCTAAAAGGTTGTTTCCTCATGACCCACGCCCAGTTCATTTGAACATTGCCTGCCTGTGCCCCACAGCCCAGCACCATTCCTGCAATTGGCTCAAAACACTGCTTATTGTGATGCTGATGATGTGGCTTCCTTAATGTTCTAAAAGATTGTTTGGTGTAACTGCTCCAGTTCAGGATTTTTCCCTTAACCTTTCCTACCATGTTTAGAGTAAGAATTCAAACACTGTACAGTTTAAGCTCCAGTACGCCTAGCCTATAACTCAGTTCAAGGCATTAATATTTATGTCATTTTTGTCTGCTTATGATACTAACAAGGTGGAAAACCATAGCCAGGTTCATATCTATATTCACTCAGAAAAGTGGAAATGTAAAAAAATTAAAAAATTAACAAGACTATTAAAATATTTTATTAAAAATAGATCAAATAGTTGTATGGGTTTTTTTTTTTTTTTTCTTTTCTTTTTTTTTTTGCAATGGGAAAGCTTTTGTAAATGAAAGCATGTTAAAAATTGGTGTGAAATTATAGAAACATTTCCAGTAAAATAAATGAATTTTACTGCAGTGAAAACTTAGGTTGAAATCACAAGCCAATGAAATACTGGTTAAAAAAAAAAAAGACAAAAGGAAAGGTCTAAATAGATTTAAAAGCAAATTAAAATATAGTAGATGCCAAAATGTATTAAATCTAAGTTAGAGTAAGCTTGACATTAAACATGTAAGAAGTTCTACTAAGAATGATCTATATTACATTCTGGTTTGATCATGTTATCAGCATTAAGTAACTAAAAATCTTTCAAAGTTCAATTTTTTAAAGACATTACATTAAATCCCATACCAATTCTATAACCTGTTTCTAAGCTACTTAATTACATGTTTGGGTTTAATACTAGAGAAAATCAGGACAGCTTTTTAAAGATGAAGGTTGACAGCAAGGAATTGTTTGCTTAGGGAAAAAATTACAAGAACACTTATTAAATAATACTTTGGTAACATGAAAGTAGTCATTAACCATTCTCTGAAAGTAGCGATCACAGCTATAAAAATATTATATTCCTGTATTAACAGGAAGGGAAGGAAAAGGAGAAAAATCTAGTTTACAGCATAATTTTATCTTTTCTAATAATAAATGAATACGTCTAATATCTTATGTACATATTAATTTTTTATCTGTACATTGAAAATGAGATCCATACCTTTGATATACTCTTTGAAGTGAACGTTTTTTCCTAAGAACTCTGTTTTTTTAAAGCTGTAATGAATAGCCTGTTGTATATGTAAAATTGTCCAATGGTATATAGCGTGCTGTCAACATATATACATATGTAGTAATATTGCAGGCAATTTTATTGCAGTTTATTGTTCTGACTTCCCAATAAGCCAGATAAAATCATGTACAAGAACATTGAGGATTAAGGGAAGTGGTTTCCTTAGGTGATTGCTGGCAAAAATTCACTCTCCCATTATAATAACATAGTAAATGGACGGTAATGTATCTGGCTATTACTTTCCTACAAATTTGGATTCCCAGTTTTCAGAGCCGCTGCGTGTCTAATGTTTGTGATTTCTTTGGTCGTCTTTTCGTAGGAAAAGGTACCACGGTGTTAGGTAAATGTGCTGTTTCTGTTTTGTAAACATTAAACTCCCTTTTTTTGAACATACAGTGCTAGCAAAAATAAGTCAAAGATGTAATGTCTATTTAAATACTCATTTGAGCTAGGCGTTAGTGCTTAAATTAGATTCCAGGCTTCGGCTAGAATCAACATAGTTTAAATATTGAAACTTCGAAATTCATATGGCCCATCCCCCTCCTCCCCACACACAGATACTAGCAGGTAGAAATGTGTGTTAAAACTTCTAGCTAAATACTGAAGGGGGGTGGGGGAGGAACCAGGATTTTATGCAAGGACTTTAAAAAATGCTTGCCACTAAATCTTTTATTCAGGACATTCCGAATTTGCTTTGCTAAATGGATACATTCACCGCTAAAGATACACAGAGACAAGAGCTGTTTTAAATTTGTTTATCACACCGCCCCTAGTTTTCCGCTAAACAAAAGTACATTTTGTATATTTTAATATACACACTCCTTAAACCAGTTTCTCAAAAGCTTAGAGCCCCCACCTAGCCGCCTTGTGGGTTTCAGCTTCTGAGTTTCAGGTCCTTGCACAACCCCGAAGACGTGCAGTCACTCTTTTTCTCCCTAATCCTGGCGGAGAACAATCCGAAGAGATCTCCCTCCGCGTCTCCACCCTCATTCCCCCTCTTCCTAGATTCCACCGGCTCGTCTCCTTCCCTCCGCCCCCGGCTCCGCCAGCCCAATCTGTCAGAGGAGTTGTGTACAAACCGCGCGGCCGCCTTGCGCGCGAAGCTCGTGGCCCGGCAGGGGTGCGGTCGGCCCGGCGGAGGCGGGGCCTGGGGGGAAAGTTTCTCCTCATAGGCTGGCTCCTCTGGCCCGGCCCGCCTCCGCGCCTCAGGATTCGCGGCCGCGCTGCCAGTCAGGCCGGAGGGCCCCGCCCACCCGAAGTTTGGTGAAATAGAGGCGGGCGTCAAGTGTCAGTAGTCGCGGGGCAGGTACGCGCGCTCGCAGCTCGCTCGCGGAGGTCGGCGGTGGCGGGAGCGGGCTCCGGGGAGTGAGAGAGTCGGTGGGGCGGGGCGGGAGAAAGTGGCCGCCCGGAGGACGTTGGCGTTTACGCGTGGCGGAGCGGAAGAGTTTTGCTTTCCTTGCGCGCCTTCGGGAACTGTGCCTGCTGTGGGCTGAGGGGTCAGCCCGGAACCTTTCCTCCTCCCGCGGCCCCGCGCCGAGCTCGCCGGCCTGAGCCACCGTGGGCGAGGTGGGAAGCGCGCTCGATCCGCGCCCCGCGCCCGAAGCCGCCCCCCGAGTGTCCATGGCTACGCGGGTGCTGACCATGAGCGCCCGCCTGGGACCTGTGCCTCAGCCGCCGGCCGCGCAGGACGAGCCCGTGTTCGCACAGCTCAAGCCGGTGCTGGGCGCCGCGAACCCGGCCCGCGATGCGGCGCTCTTCCCCGGCGAGGAGCA
>NW_007729277.1:48145-48558 GCF_000696425.1 Galeopterus variegatus | reverse complement strand
GAGGAGCTGGTCCAGGTAGGAAGAGCCTCTCTCCTCCTTCCCGGGGCTCGGGCGTGACCCGCCGCTGCGACGCGCGGGCGACAGGGGCCGCTCCAGGCTGGGGCGTGCGTCGGGGCGCACCGGGAGCCGGTGCTGGGGAGGGCAGCCCCGCCTTGCCCTCTTAGCTGGGCACCGCATCTCGCGGGAGTAAATGGGGGTGTCAGGGAAGGGGGTGTCCGAGATGGATCTGCCCTGCTGGGTTCGCCTGGGAGAGGTTAAAGGGGGAACTGGGTGCTCACGCGCACCTTCGTTGTTTTTTTCTTAATTTGGGGGATGAAACCTTGTACCTCACGTTCAACTTTACTTAATTACACCCTCTGCTTTACCCCTCCCCAATGCCATGGCCTTGGAGTTCCCCCCCCCCCCCCCCCCCC
>NW_007729277.1:8073-48031 GCF_000696425.1 Galeopterus variegatus | reverse complement strand
CACACAAGCTTCCAAAACTAAACCAAGAAGATATAGAAAACCTGAACTCGCGGTTTAAGTAGAAAGACACTGGGGTGCTGGGGAGAGGTTCCTCGGGGTCTACACACCCCATGGCTCAGCCTGCTTTCGAGGCGATCGCGGGGCCGCGTTTGGGAAAGAAGAGTTAGAAAAGCTGAGGTTGCATCGGAGCCCTTATTTTTCCTTAAAAAAAAGAAAAAGAAAAAAAGAAGAAAGACCGGGGGTGTTGTTTTCTTCGTGCGCGCGTCAGTTTCCTCCCCGCGCCCGCTGGAAGCTGGCACTCGGCGTTTACACTTGCCCAGCAGCCGAATTAGAGCGACCGCCTGTGTCTTTCGCCCACGCAGGGAGTCATATAGCCCAGAAAAAACTTCCCGGGACTTTTAGCCTGTCCCAAGGAAAAAAAAAAAAAAATTGGAAACATACCCACATGCAAACAGCTGGAAGAGCTAAAATCAGAAACCACTAACCGCCACCGGAGCGCAGTGCACGAAGGGGTTTAGTTCGGTTTATTTCAAGACGCTTCATTTAACAGCCCCTTGGTTACTGTGCATTTGCCACCCAGCGCCTACGCCGGGGGGTCTGCCAGGGTCGGCGTGCTGTGACAGGAAAGTGACGTTTGTCAGAGATGGGACTCACATGGCTAGAGCGCTAATTTTTATTTTTTATTTTTAAATCGTTTCTGTTAGGGCAACCCCGTCCGCATCGATACCGAATGATCCGAGGTCCGAGATGAAACGCTTTTGAAATTGAGTAGCAAAAAATGACTCTTATTTGCAGATTAGGGTGCCGGGGTTAATAGTTCTATGAGCCATTTCATCTAATTGGGCTTTTTTTTTTTTTTTTCTTTCGAAATTTCCTTTTCAGTGTTGAAAATTAAAAGAAAAATTAAGCTTAAATTATACTAGGACAGAAGGTATCTGTAAGAAGATTGAGGTGGTTTTTTCCAAGTCGGATTATATCCCAAGGAGAAAAGAAAAAAAAAAAAAAAAAAAATTTGAAAACTATTTGGCTCTTTCAGTTTGTCAGTTTTCTGCTTAGGAGACACCGAGAGGATGAAGGATGACTGGGCTTTTTACAGAGTAAGGGGGAATGTAGCGTTGGCCCACTGGGAGGACATGATAAATGCCTTGCTGATGACTATTTGATACAGCAGCCTCTCCCCACCCACGGGTCCCCTTAGCACCACTTAACCAAGGGAGTGATTTCCCCGTAGGTAATTAAAGATCTGTTTTAGATAGGGATATGAATAGGAACATTTCATTATCATATTAACCAATTACAGAATCCCGCTGATTAAAATCAACATTTAGATCAAATGTTGAACGTGAAATTGTTTTGTTTCAGTGGACACTGTGTTTTTCTGTTTGTTTGTTTTTTATTTGCCTTAGACCCCAGGGTATATGTATATTTTTTTATTTGGTGGATACTGTGTTTTGCTCAAAACAAAGTTTCCATTGGACTATAAACAAGAAAAGGCACTGAAATAGCCAAAGAATATTTTATATTAGATATTTTGGAAATATCTAGCCAAGCAAAAAAACCTTTGCAATATTATGTTTACTGTTTGCATAGTTTTTTTTTAAAAAAAAAAAACACGTTAAATTTAACTATAGGACATGAATAGAATTGAAGTAGTTTGGCAAGATTTCAGTATTGTACTTTAATCACAAACTTAACCGTATAATGGGCAGGGAATCCTGCCTGTATGGGGGTGATACTTAAATCACTGCATCAGAAGGGAATATATTTTCTGTTTGCTTCCTTTTCTTCTTGATTTGCCTCTTTCACTTTTTGTCTGGGGTTGATTGGGGGAGCGATTTTGACCAAATGCATATCATACAGAGTTTCGTAAGATTTTGGTGAACCAATTATTACACAATTGACAAAATAAACCTGGAATGTTTATAAGCAACCCTTAAGAGTTTGCCCTCCTACTTTACAAAGCAATTGTCAGGGGAATTTTTAGTAAGCACCCTTTGTTTGTCCTTCCTGACACAACGCATCCAGTAGATTATGCATGTTTGTGTCTCTTCTTTTTTAGACCAGATGTGAAATGGAGAAGTATCTGACACCTCAGCTTCCTCCAGTTCCTATAATTCCAGAGCATAAAAAGTATAGACGAGACAGTGCCTCAGTCGTAGACCAGTTCTTCACTGACAGTGAAGGGTTACCTTACAGTATCAACATGAACGTCTTCCTCCCTGACATCACTCACCTGAGAACTGGCCTCTACAAATCACAGAGACCATGCGTAACACACATCAAGACAGAACCTGTTACCATTTTCAGCCACCAGAGTGAGACGACTGCCCCTCCTCCGGCCCCGACCCAGGCCCTCCCTGAGTTCACCAGTATATTCAGCTCCCACCAGACCGCAGCTCCAGAGGTGAACAATATTTTCATCAAGCAAGAACTTCCTACACCAGATCTTCATCTTTCTGTCCCTCCCCAGCAGGGCCACCTGTATCAGCTACTGAATACACCGGATCTAGATATGCCCAGTTCTACAAACCAGACAGCAGTAATGGACACTCTCAATGTTTCGATGTCAGCTGCCATGGCAGGCCTTAACACACACACCTCTGCTGTTCCGCAGACTGCAATGAAACAATTCCAGGCCATGCCCCCTTGCACATACACAATGCCAAGTCAGTTTCTTCCACAGCAGGCCACTTACTTTCCCCCGTCACCACCAAGCTCTGAACCTGGAAGTCCCGATAGACAAGCAGAGATGCTCCAGAATTTAACCCCACCTCCATCCTATGCTGCTACAATTGCTTCTAAACTGGCAATTCACAATCCAAATTTACCTGCTACCCTGCCAGTTAATTCGCAAAACATCCAACCTGTCAGATACAATAGAAGGAGTAACCCTGATTTGGAGAAACGACGCATCCACTACTGCGATTATCCTGGTATGTGATCTTACCTGGTTGAAGCATCAGTAGATGTAGTTTGTGTGTGTAGTTGTATGTGTGCGTGCACACCTGTTTCAACCTCAGGCTTTAAATTTACATATGAAAGTTGCCCTTGAGAGTAAAAAAAAAATCACCTACTTTGTTCTCTTTCATATTACATCTCTGTGCTTTACCCTGGTATGTAACCAGTTAGTTGCCTATTACTTATTTTATGTATTAAAATGTATAGAATATTCTAAGAAAAAGTTACCTGGGACTTTTTTCTCTTTAATATGAAATAAAATATGTATTTCTAATATATGTCATTTAGAATTATGCCAGAGTTATTTTAAGATAGCAATCTGATAAATTGCAGCTTTTAATTCTAGATTAAGTGCTCTGGAAAGAGATTAGGGTAGGGGAAAAATAAAATATGGTAATGAAGTGGGGTTGTAGACAGCTAGCCTTGATGGTAGGTACAAGACCAGCTTTTAATTCTAGATTAAGTGCTCTGGAAAGAGATTAGGGTAGGGGGAAAATAAAATATGGTAATGAAGTGGGGTTGTAGACAGCTAGCCTTGATGGTAGGTACAAGACTGACTGAAGCATAGATTTAAAGATGGTCTGATAGCATGTGAGCATGTGCTCATTCTGGAATGAGATACATGGCCCGAAATATAAATTGATGACAGTAATGAATATATCTACAAGTTGCTGGCATAAGCTAGTTTATGATTAATATAGGGCATAATTTATTGATTATGGTACATGATATGGCATGACATGCTAAATAAAGAAAACAAGAAATGTAGGAGTCCCAAAAATTACAGTCGTCTTGGATAATGGCTTAGCATTGTCAGCAATAGAGCCATTAAAAGTTTTGAAACTATACAATATAGTAGCTTTTAAATCACTGAAGTATGTGTTACTAGAATACAGCACTTACTAGAATATAAACATTTTCCATTTGTAGTTTGCCTTGATCACCTGTGTTTTTTTTCTGCTAAAGTGATACATAAAACAAATCACTTTATGCCTTTAATAAGGTAATGGGGGAGCGATCTTTTAAAACGGAAGCTTCAAATATGTTGTCCAGCATGAGAAATTTCTTCTTTAAAGCCAGATTTTAAACACTGAATCATCAAATGTAAGGATTTCAAAAGGATCTCCAAAATGACAAGCTGTTCTTCCTCTCCTTCTATATTTTAGGTTGCACAAAAGTTTATACAAAGTCTTCTCATTTAAAGGCTCACCTGAGGACTCATACTGGTATGTAATTTTCTTGTTAATTCTGTGAGTTGTGTAAATAGTGTAAGTGGTATTCATCTTTTTAAAAGCCAACATGTGTTTGATCTTTTCTTTCTTCTGTCAACTTTTATTTTTTAATGGCCTACCTTTTCAGCACTGGCTTGGTTCAAAATTCAGTTCCATGAGAAAGTCTGGTTCCAGGAAGGCTGATGGTCCCTCACTAAAGCCTTGCCCTGTTACCTCCCTTAGAATTAATTACCCCAAAACATAAACAGCAATGTTTACTAATGGATTTTAAAACTTTTAATGGCACTGCTATTCCTGTCTTCAAGGAAAAAAAATATAATTAATTTTCTTCCTCTGTAGCAAATCATTTTGCTTTGATAAAGCCATTTTAAACACCAAAAACCTTTCCATTTAGTATGTATAGCATAACTGGATAATATGTTATCTCTAGTTTCACCTTCAGCTTAAACTGTGTTTAGCATGTTTTCTGTGTCCAATGAAAGGTAGGGCTGAAATTTCAGTGTTAAAATGAGGCAGTCAAAAATGGGGTTATGGTTGGAAAGTTATTTTACACCCTACCCCAGCCCACACTCAATGTATTTGAGAGACTTCATTTTTATTCTAGTATATGTTTCATCGCTGTTTAAAATGAGCTTTA
This sequence comes from Galeopterus variegatus, assembly GCF_000696425.1. Lineage (NCBI taxonomy): Eukaryota > Metazoa > Chordata > Mammalia > Dermoptera > Cynocephalidae > Galeopterus > Galeopterus variegatus. The sequence continues at coordinate 43,204 of NW_007729277.1, read as the reverse complement.
ATGTTCAGTCCCTTCAATTTTATAAATATTATTTTGTTTAATCTATAGCAATCATTTTTAAGAGCTTTTTAATTTAATTTTTATTTATTTATTTTTTTAAAAGATGACTGGTAAGGGGATCTTAACCCTTGACTTGGTGAGCTAACTGGCCATCCCTGTATAGGGACCCAAACCTGTGGCCTTGGTGTTATCAGCACCACAGTCTCCCAAATGAGTCATGGGCTGGCCTAAGAGCTTTTTAATTTTAAAACTTTATATCAGAATACATTTTAAGATGAAACTAGGTAGGATACTTTAAAAACCTCCAAATACCCCAAATAATATATAGAGGGTAACTATTTGTAATTTTCTTAAAAGAACAGCCCTAAAGGAAGGAACTAATATAAAGTGCTTGTTTTTTTCTCGATAAATACAGCCTTACCTAAAGTTCAAAGAATAAGTTTGCTAATAAAAGCAATGACCTAGCAAAATGTATTATTCCATCATTGCTATGGAAACCAAAGTATTCAACAGTTCCTTTGAATGGGTTGTTGGATTAGTGAGAGGACTTGAATCTCCCCAGGCTAGATGTTACTATGGAAATTGAGTTTTGATAAATGAAGTAGTTATCTCTAACTGCTGCATTAAAAAGTAAAAGCCTTTGAACAAAGGTCAGTGCTGAGATAGAGCCCTGAGAGGAATATGGTTGCAGATATTTTGTATGTATGTTAGGACATATTGCTTGATATCCCAGTGATAAACACTTACTAAAATCCAAATAGTCTTCGTTACAATGTGGTAGATTCAAAGGCTTTTTGAGAAACTGCTTTTAAAGAAAAGACGTCTTATGTATTTATCTGTGAAATGAATGGGTTATTTTGGCCTGAGGTTTTTAGATATAGACAAATTTATTATATATGGAAAGATTCTACAGAAACAGCCCAAGGTAGAAATTATGTTTGTAGGCAAACACTCACAGAAGAATTAAGTATATAATAAAGGCTTCAATTTAAAGTTCTCAAAAAACAAATGACAACTGCCAGGAAAATATTTCATATGTAAAACTAAAATACTCTTTTTCAGGATATATGTTATATTAAGGAAACTCTGAAAATGGGTTTTTACCTGAATTTTTGATTAAGGGGAAGTGGAAATAACTTGGAAACATTCGAACTATTGTTTTTTTCGCTTTTGGAAGGCCTTGAAATGGGAGGTAGGAAGGAGGGAACACATTTTCATAGGGTTAAAGTCTCCTAATAAAAGAAGAGTACGATTGCATATAACGATGTAATCAACTGCTTATTGCAGGGATGTTGTCTGACCATATCTAAATAGCCTTTCAACCCCTGTCAGGGTTTAGTGCTTTGAACACTTATACCTGGGATTCTGGAACTTGACCTGCTGGCAAAGAAATTTAATAGTGAGTTGTCTTAACAATGCTTAGACTAATAAAAACAGACTAAAAAGAGAACCTAGGCCTAGTTTGGGTCCCATGCATAGACTTTTTCACCTGATCGTAAACATCGTGGCCTTCAACATCTAATGAGTGAGACCATGTAATCCAGTTTAATAAAGTTTTGTTTGATAGTCTTTCAAATGCCTTGGGGAAGGTTTGTAGCAGACTTGTTCATCTGGCTAAACCCGTTCTTAGGTAATCATAGAGCACTGAGGTTATTTTCTCCCCGTTTCTAGTTTCTAGACAATGCCTTTTAAAATTACCTGTCCTCTCTCATGGTATCCTACCCACCCTGCCCAGTGTTTTTAAATGACTGTATCCCAAGCCAGTAAAGGTTTCGTGTTTTTTGTTTTTCTTTTTTCTTCCTTTTAAGGCCCAGGTAGATGAAACCCTTTTTCTAAATTACTTCTCTCATTTAATAGCTTTTTTTGGTTTCCTGTCTGTCCCCCTTCCTCCCATATGGACAATTTTATTAAGGGACTTTGAAAACTGTATGACTGTGTTGATCTTGTTTTTGATGGCATAAAGTAAATTACTTTTTAAATGATTGCTGCTTTGCAGGCAGAATGTGAAGCACCCTAGCATTTCTTTGGAAAATAATTGTTAATTGCTTAAAAATGTAGTTACCTTATGTTTTAAAAATGATTTAAGCAATTAAAATAACCTGCGTTGGAGTTCTGTTTAATTACTTATTCCGGATTTTTGGACTGTAAATGCTTCTTTAACTTGGGTTGCAAATTGAACCTAAGCAAATAGTCTTTCCAAAACAGAACTTTTTTTTTTTTAATGCGGGATGAAAGAGTAGAAGATATATCCATTTCTTGACCCAGAAGTGTTATAGTATTCAAGTTTTGTAAGTTCATACTTTGATTTTTTTTCCTTTTTTGGGTGGCTGGCTGGTACAAGGACCAAACCCTGGCCCTTCGTGTTAGCAGGAATGCTCTAACCACCTGAGCTAACTGACCAGCCCATACTTTAATTTCTTTATTAGGAAAGCATAGATAAATAATACAAAGTTATTTCATCTTCGTATGGTTAGATAGAATACCTGAAGCATAACTTGCCTCTATTTTAGGGAATAATTATATTTCATTTGTATCTGTATATACACAAGATGGCATACTTATAGTCCTATAGAGGCACCCGTATATGGGCGTTTGGACATTTGTATGTATTATTTGTTATATGTGTGTGTATACATATTTATCATGCCTCCAGTTAGAAATAATTATAAGGGCCTGTGCCCATTGCCATCATTCTAAAGTTGCTCCCAACCAACCACCTTTAAAAAAGAGATTCATATATCATTCTGTCCTTTTAAATCAACATGACTAATAAACTGCCTACTGAAACCAGCATTATAGTTTTTAAGAAGTTAAAATGCAATAGAAGAAAATATTGACTATATTCAAAGAAAATTTTTCAAGAAATTTAAAAAGTCCTTGCTTTCCAAAGAAAAAACTCTGAAAAAGTAAATGTGAACTCAGTAAAGATGTTTGAAATCTTAGTGGTTTTTATGGGTGGATGTGCACTTAAAGAACATGCTAATGCTGTTGGGAAATCAGTGTATGATAACATTTTTAGATCATTTATCAGTCTGAGCTATCTGGAACAGGGCTGAAAATTATCAGTTGTACAGAGAAAGTTACACACACTTGGCTCAAGTGTCCCTCAAACCCAGATTCCACACGCTGACTGTCCTGCGTACACCACAGGCTGATAGAGGAAAAGAACAATTTGAAACACCCCTGCAAAAGAAAATGGAAACATTATACAAATAACATAGGGACACAATGGTATCCATGAGTAAAGCACCTTATGCATGATTCCCTGTTTAAGGAAGAATTCCACATTAAGTCTTGGAAAGATTTTTAGCCCAAGCCTCGTTGTAAAGGGGGTAAATTTCCATGTTCTGCCTTATCTTGCTTATGCAGAATACTTTATTTCTTTATGGCATTCACAGTTGAGATGTTACTGTGTATACTTTTAAAACACATCATCTCTACTTGGGGTTTGCTGCTAAGTATATTAATTTTAGTTTCAGTTTGGGTACTAAAAAATTCTCAGGTATAAATTTCCGGTCTAGTTCTTTGTTCCACATTAACAATCCATTGAATGTATTAGGCATAGATTTTGATTTTAGAATATTGAAAATGTTGACAACAAAGATACTGTCATTGCAGACACTTCTCCACTAAAAAGAATATTCAAAATGTTGTGAATATAAGTTACTCCTTCTTTTGAGAACTGTGGAAAAGGAGGGAAAGGCTTTTTAAAAACAGTATAGGAAAGATTTCATTTCAGGCCTTAATGGATGAAGATGATACAGTTTGGATCTAGAGATAGATCATTATTGGTTAAATGTGTACCCTGTTTTATTGGTACAGGTAACATAGGGAAAAAAATGTTTTGCAGGATGAGATTTAGTACTCAGTGATTTTTTGAGTCTATAAGAGGGTACTTCAAAAAAGTTCTTGGAAAAATGGAATTGAAAGAATGTGAATCTTTCCGTGAACTTTTTGAAGTACCCTCATATTTGAAAACTATGCAGGAAAAAGTATCACATTTAGCCTTTAATGTTAAATGTTACTAGTTAAACATCTCAAATTATTTTCAATATTTTATTTTCATTTGCAGCTTTGAAACTTATTTTCTATATTGACAATTTCAGGCCTATGTAAAAACAAACAAACAAAAGTTGTGGCTTAAGAGACTTGCTGGTTCAGACCCCAGAAGAGGCATTTATGAGCATGAAAGCTTAGAAACAATTTCTTTTAAATGACTCACTGGGAAGATTAAACTTTGCTTCTAGGACTTGTTCTTTCATCTGAAAAACATTTACATAGGAAATTGATTAAACATTGTTTTGAGATGATAAAGCTTATCAAAGGTTAAGAAGTATAATTTGATCCAGCAAACATTTTTGACTGATTATTGTAGAGAATCCGAAGACGAATACTCTCCTGCCCTTTTGTTCTTAAACTAGTGGGATAAGATAGTTCATAAATAGATTAAATAGAATTGCTGAGGTCGAGATAGAAACGGTCAGCTGTGCGAAGACGAATACTCTCCTGCCCTTTTGTTCTTAAACTAGTGGGAGAAGATAGTTCATAAATAGATTAAATAGAATTGCTGAGGTCGAGATAGAAACGGTCAGCTGTGAAGGTAGAGGGAATGTAGAGAGTAAGGTTTTTAAAAAAAAAAAGTAACAATTTAATCACCCAAGAATTTTACTTTGGAGATATTTTTTGTTCTATAGAATGTAGTAGCTGTTTACTTGATGACCCACATCTTTTCTGGTGAAAGATTAGAAACAAAGTAATGTCCTACTTCAGTAAAAGTATCTCTGCAGCAGCATTCCTATTCCGTCAGCCTGTATTATTTATATTCAAGGATCTCTAACAACTCTGATTAAGGATGAGTTACTGTTTTTGAAGTGCACAGTAGATAACTTTTACTTAAAAACATCTACATAAAATAAATTTTTTGGCTACTTTATAAAAAGCAAATCTTTGAGTTGGGAGGAATCTACTGGTCAGGGTAACCATGTTAAGTGCAAATTAAAAGAAAGAATATCACGACTCATTTAGTGCTAGAATAAATGTAAATGGAGGATTTCTCTATTCTGGTTAAAAAAAAGAAAAGGTAAAATATTTCATTGACACTTTGCTTTTTTGTTTGTTTTTAAAGTCAGTTGGGGCTCTTATTACAGGAAAGTGAATCTGAGTGTTGTCTTTTTGTCAGGAGACTCAAGAATTGGTATTTCATTTCATTAACCCTGTTAATGACAGAGCTGTTCCTCATTGTGTTTGTGGAGAAGCCTGAGAAGTAGCTTGGGGGTTCAGAGGTTCACCCTGCTGGGATCTAGACCGCAAGTGTAACTCCTGGCAGTAGGCTTCCACCCATCGCTTCTTTGGGTTTGGCAGATCAGTGTTGTCAGGCCTTGAGAGAAGTCCCTCACTGCTTTTGACTGGGGGCTGTAGAAATTCTTGGTTTTCCTGAAGCTCAGTCCAGTTCTGTAAAAGATAATATACATAGAGTTTATTTATCCCTGTACAACTTCAGGATGGAGAATAGCTGATTCTGAATATTGTCTCCTGAAGATGCTGAAAACATGGTTTACCTAAATGTAAATGGTTTACCTAAATGCAGATTATCCTTGGTGGTCCCAGGAGGGGCAGAGCCAGGCAAAGCCCAAGCCCTGCTGCAGGTGGGGCTGTGGGAAAATTAGGCAAGCTGACAGTCTTACACTAGCCTCTTTTTTGTTGTTGTTTTCTGTTTTATTTTCTTGTTTTAGGTAAGGGGATCCAAACCTGTTGACCTTGGTATTATAGCACCATGCTCTAACCACTGAGAAAACCAGCCAGCCACACTAGCCTCTAGCTTCTTATACCTTCCTTCCTTTTTGTTAATGAAAATAACAGAGCTGGTCAGACTTTCACCACACGTGGTTGGTTCAAAGATGCACTAGGAAAAGTGTGGCGTCACGGAGGAAATATTAGACAGTTTCTACTCTTAGGGATCTAGTTAAGAAGGCAAAATACAGCTATTTGAAGCCTTCATAAAGCAATATATGTGCAAGTGCAAATCAATAGTTCAAAATGAGTTTAAATAATGAAGATACAGAGATGTGGAATGATCTCAAGGTCTGTTCAGAGATGTTCTAGAAGAGGTAAGGTGAAATGAATTTTAAAGATAGTGATAAACATGAATTGACAGATATGAGAAAGAAGGGAATTTCTTATGCAATACATCGTCTTAATTAATCAGTTTCCTTAAAGTGGGCACATTTCTGACAGGGGTACTGTAACTTGTAAATATGAGATGCATTTGCAAATGCTAATGATACTATTTGAAATGGACCTTCTGTTTTGAGTATAGGAGATCTGCTACAATGAGCTGTAATAAGATTTTTTAAATGGAAAATTACTGGCATAAATATATAAAAATAATGAATTAGTGAGATAAAATTATCCCATTTATCCGTTAATCTTAGATATCTAAATAACATTTTCCTATGGACTTTCTTTAATCATTGTTTTCCTATTTTTTCCCTTTTTGATTATTAGAAGCAAATCCAATATTGAACCTGTTTCAGATTCCATAAATTGACTCTAAATTCCATAAAAGCTCATTTTGAGCTGCAAGGACTCTTAAGTTCTAAGAGTTTAAATTAAGTGGTATTGAAATAATTTATTCCACTTTAAAAGTTTGTGTGGTTTAGGTTCTCAGAAGAGGATACAGATTTTAAGTTCTTTGAGACCAGAGATCAAGTCTTATTTGTATTTTGTAAGGCATTTAGTATACATTATACTGTCTCTAATTCTGATGGTTTTTAGTTTTTATCTTTATCAGATATTATTGATTGTCTTTTAGTTATCAGCAAGGAAACAGATGTGCAAATTTGCTATAGTAAACTTTTAAAAAGTTACATAAAATAACTATACTAAGAAATATTTCCACCTGCCAGTTTTTTCTTTTGATAAAAGAGTTATGTAGACTATCTTAGGGAAAGGCCTTGGTATGAATCTATTAAATATGTTCAGCAGAGCAGAGAAACTCCCATTGTGGTAGGTTCAGAAATCATTTTTTTTAATCTGTTCTTCAGAGGAGGAAAAATAGCTAATTTTTTAGTTTGTCAGTAAAGAGTTTTTGAATACTTTACAGCTAACCCACTGAAATTCACTTAGTCTGGGGGCAAGGAACCATTATTAGGGGATATTTGGAGATTGCCAATACTAGTATTGAACAGTTTTCGGAACCACTGAAGTCTGGAAGGTGGATCTTTACTGAGGTCTGGCTCTGCCAGGGTGTTCTCTCTGCTTCAGACAGTGCAGGGTTTAAGGTTTGCTGTGAGTCCACTAAGCTACTCCTTAACTGACTTTCACAAGTGGCTTGAGAATCTGTAAATAAATTTGAACAATATGTACGTGTTTCTTAAATCATTCAAAGAGAGTGTGTCAGTGTTGGCTAATGGAAGATTTAAGTGGGACATTAAGGGAAAGTGGCAGACCAAGATTCTTAATGTAGAGTTCATCATTTTACTTCTAAATAATGGGGTTATTAGGGGGTATTAAGTGAGATAATGAGAAGTACCTAGCTCTGGAGTATGTGCTCAATGGATTTGCCTGCTCCCCTCTTTCTTTCCTGGCAATGTTTCTGCTTAACATTTTTATAAAATTTGTTAATGGATAGCATGTATGTTTAACTTGAGCTTTTTTTTTTTTTTTTTTTTAAAGATTAGGGATTCCTAGGAAAATATTTGTACAATTTAAAATAGAATAAGAAAATGCATACTTTATTTGAGATAAAGTTGAAGCTTGTTTTCCTTGCTATGCAAACTTGTCACTTTTTTCTTTTTGCCTTTGGAAAGTTTCACATTAACAGCATGAGAACTTAAAAATACAGTTGATGTTGAAAGAGCTTAACTAAATATTTTAAATTGGTGGTATTGGAAAGAGATTCTGTAAAAAACCAATTAAACTTTTGAAAGCTCTATCCTGTTGAAATATAACTTAAAGGAAGTCAGTTTGGTTTCCCAGAAGTACTGTGCATAGTGTTTCTGGCTGAGGAAGAAAGGCCCAAGTCTGCTGTTTGGCCAGAAATTGGGTACCAGCTTCCTCTACGATGTTTTACTTGAACAGTGTTGACACTTGAACAAATCCCATAGAAACTGCCTCAAGTGGGGAATAGCCGTCCTTACTTTCATAGTAAGACTTGGCCCCAATAACTAACACTTCAAACACTGGTAGTATTCTTGGCTGAATAATCTATAGATGTGCATAAATTGAGAGCAAAACCCCAAATGTTTTAGGAACTTTAATGGCTACCGTATTTCAACCAATCAGTAAAGTAAACTTTTAAAAATATTGGTGCAGTTTATTGCTTCGCAGCCAATAAAAATAGTGAACAAAAAGAGTCTAGTGTCCCTTGTTTCTTAAATAAACTCTGAAAATTCAGTTCTCCTGTATTTAATTATTAAATTCAAAAGACTAGAATGCTTTCTTTTAAAATTGGGACACTTTAGGAATTCTTTTCCTTGCCCCTAACATCAGAAATAACTTTCTGTTTCCATTAAATGATAGTATTCAATCAATATGTTTGTTTCTGTGATTTAAGAAATACTTCTGTGCAAAATTATTTTTTTTGTTTTATTTACATCTACAAACATAATAGCTACATTTACTACTGGTATTAAAATGTTTCTTTGTGTCAAATAGATTTTTTATAAATGTAAGGGAAAGAAAAGCAATTTATTATGTTGCTTAAAAGCTTTGAGTGTATTAGGTTAAATTCCTAGTTAGAATTTCCTATGGGGGGTAGAGGAGAAGACTTCCAGAATGAAGTGTGCACTTTTAAAATGGAGTGAAAGGAACTAAAAGAATTAAAATTAATTAAAAAAATTTTTTTGAAAGTCTGTCTTGGGTTGGAGCCAGAAGAGAGGAGAGTAGCAAGGTAACTTGGGGATGTGTCCCAAAGGTATATTTTACACACATAAGCCCCATGAGGCTGGACATTTTTTTTTGGTTCACTGGTGTATCCCAAGCATTCAGGACAGTACATGGCCTATAATAGACATTTGGCAAATTGTTTATGGAATGAATTTTGATAATTTTTTTGGTCCAGTACTTGACAAAGAAAAGTTAAATGCGCATATCAGCAAATGTTAGCATTGTTAGTTATTTCATGGTCTGACTCTTACCAATGTGAAGTTATTAGTGCCTGACTTTGATCCGGGTAAGGAATTTATCAAATATCAAATGCACAGAGCTTTGAAACCAACTTTACAATTTTTCTGACTTTGGTTTGTTTCAATCTGAAAAGAAAGTGAGTATGCACGTGTGTGCAAGCGAGAATCTCAAAGAGCAAATGCCCTACTAGTTCATTTTGGAGACCATGTGTTCGAGGGAACTGGTCTCTGTGCTGGAAGCTTCACTCTGGCTAATTTAGAAACATCTAGGACCAGTTTTGAATTAAAGATCATAATTGTAGTACATGAAATTGATTGTGTAGGTGATCTGTGCAGCTTCCTCATGAGTGGCCCCCGCATTTTTTCCCTCCCCACCCATCTTATAGCCATTAGTCCTATAATAATTTGGTTTGGGTTTGTTGATGTAGAAACTGTATTCACACAATATGATAAAGCCACTGAAGTTCATCTAGTCCTGTGATGGATTCATTTGTGCAGGAGAACAGAAAAATAAGACCACTGCTTCATTTAGCATTTGTCTAAAATTTGCCATTCTTCAGTTCTTCAACGGCACCCAAAATGCTTAGTTCTTTCTGTATAATTAGAGGTTAAATACCATTCTATGAAGCCACTCTCCTGTAGATGACTTTGAGGGGATTTAATATTTATTTCATTCATAGTGGAACTCACGAGCTTTCCTTCCCTGCCTGGCCCATGATTTGCAAACAGTTCCAATCTCAGGTGGTCCTCTGCGATGTCTGTCTCCGAGCAGACCACCTCACCTCCTTTGTTCGTTGTCACAGGTGAAAAGCCGTACAAGTGCACCTGGGAAGGCTGCGACTGGAGGTTTGCACGCTCGGACGAGCTGACCCGCCACTACCGGAAGCACACGGGCGCCAAGCCGTTCCAGTGCGGGGTGTGCAACCGCAGCTTCTCGCGCTCCGACCACCTGGCCCTGCACATGAAGAGGCACCAGAACTGAGCTGCCGCCCGTGCACCTGACTCCGGCGCTCCGCACGCCATCGGGCAGCCTTTTAAACCACAAACTTAACTCTTCATATAAAAAAAGAAAAAGAAAACAAAAAACTGGAAATGTATATTTTGTATATTTAAGAAAACAGGGAATACATTGTATTAATACCAAAGTGTTTGGTCGTTTTCAGAATCTGGAATGCTTGCTGTAATGTATACGGCTTTACTCAAGCAGATTTCATCTCATGACAGGCAGCCACATCTCAGCGTGGGTCAGGGATGGGGTGGAGGGTGCGTGTGCGGGGTTTTTACCTAGGCACCATCATTTAATGTGACAGTGTTTAGTAAACAGATCGGTTGGCAGGCACTGGAAGAAGGGTGGATTGTATGTCAAGATTTTACTTGACTTGGAGGTAGTTTCTTTCAATATTAGATAATTCCTTGGAGGAGGTATCACAGTGTACCTGACAATTCACAAATAGCCATTGAACAAATGTGTGGTTTTTGTTTTTTTTTATATGAGTTGCCTATATTTGCTATTGAAAATTTTGTAAATATGCAAATCAGCTTTATAGGTTTATTACAAGTTTTTTAGGATTCTTTTGGGAAAAAATGATGATTCTTTTGAAAATAACCATGAATACATTTACAGTTAGAATTTGTGGTAAGATACCTCTCAATGTTAACCAAATTCATTTATTTAGGGGGGAGGAATAATCATACAAATGAACTTTAAAAGCAAATTTCGTGCACTGATTAAAATAGGATTGTTTATTTTAAATACAAAAGACATTTTATATGAATTGTAAACTGAAGAGCTTAAAGATAGTTACAATATACAAAAGTTAAACCTCTTACAATAAGCTAAAGACAGTATCATTTTTTAAAAGAAGGACTTATGTTGTTTTCACACAGCAATGTTGAATTTATGATGCAGTTTTCATGTACGGAAACGTTGAATTTATGATGCAGTTTTCATATATCGAGATGTTTGCTTGTGCAGTACTGTTGGTTTAATGACAATTTATGTGGATTTTGCATGTAATATACAGTGAGACACAGTAATTTTATCTAAATTACAGTGCAGTTTAGTTAATCTATTGTTAATAATGACTCAGTGTCTGCCTTTAAATATAAATGATATGTTGAAAACTTAAAGAAGCAAGTGCTACATATATGCAATATAAAATAGTAATGTGATGCTGATGCTGTTAACCAAAGGGCAGAATAAATAAGCAAAATGCCAAAAGGGGTCTTAATTGAAATGAAAATTTAATTTTGTTTTTAAGATATTGTTTATCTTTATTTATTTTGTGGTAATATAGTAAGTTTTTTTAGAAAACAATTTTCATAACTTGATAAATTATAGTTTTGTTTGTTAGAAAAGTTGCTCTTAAAATGTGTAAATAGATGACAAACGGTGTAAATAATTTTGTAAGAGGCTTCAAAATGTTTATACGTGGAAACATACCTACATAAAAAGCATAAATCGGTTGCTGTTTTGCTTCTTTTTCCCTCTTATTTTTGTATTGTGGTCATTTCCTATGCAAATAATGGAGCAAACAGCTGTATAGTTGTAGAATTTTTTGAGAGAATGAGATGTTTATATATTAACGACAATTTTTTTTTGGAAAATAAAAAGTGCCTAAAAGATTCATGTCGTGACTTTGTTTACCCACAATAGCAAGAATAATTGGCAAATTCCATTCCCAAATCTAGTTATTTAAAGGGGTCTGATCAGGGCAGTTAATGAAAAACCAATTTCTAGGCATTCTTAGAAGAGCCACATTGAACCAATACCTACACTGAACATAAGAGAGAGATTCATTTTTAAAATATAATTGGTAGTATAAAGGGAGGCATAGGTTGGCCTGTTAGCTTAGCTGGTATTGTTATAACACTGAGGTCAAGGGTCAGATCCTTGTATGGGCCTCCTGCAAAAAATCAAAGGAAGGCATAATTCATGGATACTTATTTTTTCTGGCCACTACACACATACTGTATTAACACTTCAACATCAGTAGTTGAAAACACTATAGAGTTAACTTGCATGTGCTCCTTTCAGTGGCAAAACAAGAGTGGAGTTTTGCTTTTTAAAACGGAAAAAGATAATTAAAAGTTGATTTTATCCAGTAGCAACAAGCGCACCTAGATCTTGGTTTCTAATACCATTTTCCAATAAAAAGAACTGGGGCTCCTTAGAGAAATGGCTGATTCTTAGGACTGAGGTGGGAAATATACAAGATACGCCTAGAGCATCTTATGGTGCCAGAAAGTAAGGAAATAACTTTAAAAAAAAACAAAAGCCAACCTACAATGATCAGGATATGTCAGAGCAACCCTAAGTATAAAATATCCCTGTGTCCATACTGATGTAAGTGATTGAATAAGCAGGATTAGAGACATCTATGTGGAATAATTCCAGATAATTTTTGTAGATACTGTCCCCTCAGAGTGGAACTTAACTCTCCATTCCTCAAGTGTGGTTTGCACATAGTGACTTCCTTCCAAAGACTACTTTATGGGAAGGAGGGGAGGAAGAGAAACTTGACAGCAGAGAAATCTGTCAACACTACCTCAGCCAGGTGACCAAGGTTCACAACTCATAACTCCAGTGTAATCATGAGAAGCATCAGGCAAACCATTCTGCAAAAGACCTGGCCAATGCTCAAAACTGTCAGGCTATAAAAAACAAGAAAATCTGAAGCCGTCATAGCCCAGAGAAGCTTAAGGAGACATGATGACCAAATATAATGTAGTAACCTGGATGGAACCCTGGAACAGGAAAAGGACATCAGGGAAAAACTGAGGAAATCTGAATAAAGTATGAAATTTAGTAAATGTATCAATATTGGTCCATTAATTGTGACAAATGTATCCTACTATGTATAAACTGTTAATAATAGAAGCTGGGGGTGGGGATACAGAAATTCTATTATCTTCACAATAATCCCCTAAATCTAAAACTTCTAAAATAAAATCTTTAGAAAAGTAAATAAAAATCAGTATCACTATTAGAAAGGTACTTCCAAAAGCTCATGGAAAGACTCATATTATCTTTCAACTCTATTTTCCCCTGAGCTTTCTGAAGTGCACTGGCACATTGTCACAGTCAGTGAGGCCGGGGCAGGGCCCCTGCTGTTCTCCGAGATACAGTGTAAGTTGCCCTCACGTCATCGGGCATCACAGGTTTACTCAGCCTCGCCATTATTTGACTTCTCTTTCCAGTCATCCACGTGACATGTCGCTCAGGAGTCCTGCGCACTTGCGCCCCAGCCTGAACTGCTCATGCTTTCATGGGGGAAACACTTGAGACTCTCTTTGGCTGACATTTATTCCTACAAATTGAAACAAAAAAGCGAGGCTACAGGCTTTTTGAAGCAAAGACAATTCCTTACTCTAAAACATGAATCAGAGATGTTTCAGTAATCAGTTTTTTTTTTTTTTTTTGATTGCCATGTTCATTACCTTTATTGTAATGATTTCATGGGTGTATACATATGTCAAACCTTATCAAATTTATACTTTAAATATGTGAAGCTTAGCAATTATGTTAATTGATATATACCTTGGATGTCTCAGTAATCAGTTTTAATTGTGAATTGTGTAAAGTCCGTTTTCTTGTGAGTTCAAACCTCCACTCTCGCTTTGGTTCCCAGCACTGAATTGTGTTCCGCTTCCTAACACTTGAATACCATTTTACCTCAGGTCATAGAGAGCAGCTGTTTCCATCTCTCATTTCTCTATCCTTCTTCCCCTTTTGTAGGCTGCGCTTTCTCCTCCTCTCTTGCCACTACCTGTTCAAATCCTTATATCTGCCAAAGCTCAGTTTAGACCTTCAGTCTTCATCAATCACACTCACTGGAACTTTTTTGTATTTGGTGACATTATTTACATTTCAGCATTTGAATTATTTTTCCAATTTTTATTGGAAATCATATATATTTCTCTTCCTTAGATTGTCAACTCTGTGAAAGAAACACTTTTTATTTACTTATTTATTTATTTTTACTTTTATTATTTTTTTTAAGATGACCGGTAAGGGGATCTTAACCCTTTGACTTGGTGTTGTCAGTACCACGCTCTCTCAAGTGAGCTAACCGGCCATCCCTATATAGGGATCCAAACCTGTGGCCTTGGTGTTATCAGCACCGCACTCTCCCAAGTGAGCCACAGGCCATCCCTAGAAACACTTTTTAGATTGTCTTTGTATCCCTGCTCTTATTGACTGGTAAAGGAGGTATCAAAAAAAATTACTTTCTGGTACTATGTGAATTTGCTTAAGCCACTACAGCATTGGATTGGTAAAATTAAGATTGCTGGTTTACAAAAAAAAGTGAAAATTCTGAGTTCTGTAATAAACTCTTTCAGTGATACATAGCTTTCATGTAATTTACTATACTTTTTATTTTTCTTAATAGTCACTGTTAAAAGTTATTAAATAATTTCCAGGTTTTTTTCAACTATGACTCTGGTATGAGTGATTTTTTTTTCCCCCAAGTCTTCTGTTGATTAGTTTTACACTGCAGTGAAACATCTAACCAAAGATGGAATTTGGTTAACTTCAAAGTAGAGTCCAGATTTAGTAAGGAAGAGTAAAGCCCTTCTTTGTTATGTTACAGCCCACAAGTTAATCCAAAAAGGTCTGGTGGGCTTAGTTGCAGATAGGAAAAGGAATCCAGCTAGATTTTAAAGAACATTTTTATGTAGGCAGGCCAGGTCATGCTTATCTAAGGATTCTCTAATTGGATGCCATAAAGTGATGCACTTAATGTAAACTCTAATGTAAAAATGAAATGGCAAAGTGAAGCAACACAAGATAACTTGGCAGTGGGGGGAATAAAACTTAACTAAAGATTGTTAAAACTTGGAACAGGGGCTGGCCACTTAGCTCAATTCATCAGAGTACAGCCTTTTAACTCAAGGTGACTGGTTCAGATCCCTGTACCAGCCAGGTAAAAAAAAAAAAAAAAAACTCAGAGAATTACTTATTTGTTTTTCTCTTCTTTCTTTCATTCTTTTTTAAAGATGACCGGTTAGGGGATCTTAACGCATGACTTTGTGTTGTCAGCACCATGCTCAGCCAGTGAGCGAACCGGCCATCCCTATATGGGATCCGAACCCATAGCCTTGGTGTTATCAGCACCACACTCGCCCGAGTGAGCCACGGGCCTGCCCAGAGCATTACTTATTTGAAGTCAAGTCACATAATTGCATTCTAGCCACTGGGAACCTTATGTAGTACTCAATTTTTGTCTAATTGCTGTAGCTTGTTTACAAAGAAACAGTCAAAATATGTTTGAACCCAGATACTCATTTAATGGACATAACAATGATCAGCAATTAAGTTATTTGCAGCTTTTAAAATAATGATAGGCATGGTTGTCTTTTGAAGGCCATTTTCCCTTGAGAACTCACTAATAGTGTTTAAAAATACACAACACATTACATGTTTGCTTGCATTACAATTACAGTTCCACATTCACATACCTTATCAAAAACCCGACAGAAAAGCTATATCAACAGTGCAACACAAAGAGGAAATTTAGTGCAACACTCAGTATATATATATTTATATGCATGTATATGCATACACATACACATTGAATAAGAAACTAAGAAGCTCGTATAGACTTCTAGATGATAAGTTGTACATATCTAATTTTGTAGCCTCCTAAAAACCCCACTAAAATGGAGGGCCTTTTTCATCCAAGGCATCCCTATGAAACTGTAGAGAAGAAACACCAGTGAACTTGTGGAAGCTGGAAAGAGCTAGATTTAAATGCCAACAAGCTGAGTAGAACTGAAAACAGCTAACTGCTAGGCTAGTAGTGGAGAAGGCTGGGAACTAACCTAATTCTAACCCCCCAAATAACAAAAGATCTCAGGAATTTGTGACATCAAGTACTTCTGGAAATGGAGCTAAAATAAGGTTGTTCCCTCCACCATGTGTGGACACAGTGAGAAGGTGCCATCTGTGAACTAGAACACAAGCCCTCATCATATGAGGAAACTGCTGGCATCTTGATCTTGGATTTCCCAACCTCTAGAACTTACTGCTTTTTTGATAAAGCAACCAACCTCCAAATCACTTCGCCCTGGTCAGCAAGATCTTGCTGGACAAAACTGGAAATTCTTTTGACAGACAGTAATGATGGCAGGGTCCAAATTCCTGAGTGCTGCTTTTGAAACCTCCAAAGACATGTAATGGAGCTGAGTGGTGGCATCTCTTCCTGTCCGAAGTTTCAGAAGACCTTCATCATTTTTCAAGCATCGAATGTAGTATTTCACCTAAATGAATTCCTTGGAATGTATTTTCCATGAGATACCTGCAGAAAAAGGGCCCTATGGTCAAATAAAGACCTTTCTAGAAGATTCACAACATATGTTAAAATGATAAAGTCTCTGAGAAACTATGCAATACATAAATAAGTTTAAACCAAAAAAAAAAAAAGTTATTAACAGTTTGTATAAGAAACTGTTAGTTCTTTAGTTTCCACCCCACACCCCAACATAAGTACACTCTGAATAGGAAAGAACCTTTTAGTCCCCACCCCAACAGAAGAATGGAGGTTTATAGGATTATTCTCTGGAGAGGACAGACAGAGGACCTCTAAGTTAGAAGACAGTGAGACCAGTTGAGTACAAGAGGGCCAAACAGAAAAAACAGGAGGATTAAATGAATGTGTCCATATTGGTTCCTGAAATTCATCTCTTCTTGGTTCTCAGAATGCTGGAGCCAAGCTTTTATGCTCTGTGCAGGAGGCTGAAAGAGTCTTCAGAATGCACCAGCCTAAGAGAAAGATGAATCTACTGAAAATCCCAAGTTCTCCAATAAGATGGCCCAGCCAGACCAACACAGATGATTAGATGCACACAAGTGCTCAGAGCTTCTGATCAACTTTCTGTTCCATACTATTAAATACTAGGCTGGCTGGTTAGCTCAGTCAGCTGTAGCCTGATGTTGATAACACCAGTGTCAAGGGTTCAGATCCCCGAACCAGCCAGCTGCCAAAAAAACAAAAACAAAACAACCCCCTGCATACTCCCATACCATTAAATTTCAACAGACAACTGAGAAATTCCAGTTATCCAAGGAACATCAAATATCAAAGATAGAGATAAAACAGAGAAGAGTAATTTAGAGGGAAAAGACTATGTAAAGTGGGTAAAATTATAAAAAGAAAAAAAGCTATTATTAATAGCCTTAGAAATATAAGAAAGATATTATAACTATAAAAGAAACAGGATGCTCTAAAAAACATGCAGAGGGCAAAAAATTAAAATTGAGAATATGATAGAATAAAAGAATACAAAGCAGATTAAGTAAACCATTCAAGAAAGTTCTATAAAACTAAAGGACATGAACTTCAAGATTAAAAGGCTTTCTGGATGCCCTATTTACCAGTGTAAAATAGATCCACATCACTGTGAAATTTCAAATCCTGGGATCAAGTGGAAGTTTCTACAACTCCCAGAGAGAAAAACAGTCACACATAAAAGGAACTGGATTGCTTCAGACTTTTTCGTCAGTGACACTGGAATCAAGAAGATAGTGGAGAAATGCCTTTAGAATTTTGAAAAAAAAATTTTTTTTTTAATCTAGAATTTTAAATCCATTCACACTATCAAGTGTGAGGACAAATGAGACTTTTTTTTAACGTGCAAGATCTCAAAAATTTTACTTTTTACCTCTCTGGAAGCTACTGATGTCTGTACTTCACTAAAATGAAGAGGTAAATCAAGAAAGAAAAAGACACGAGATACTGGAAATGGGATCCTGTGCAGATAAAAGGTGAAGGGAATCTTCAGGACAGTGGCGAAAGAAGGTCAAAGGATGACAGCTGCACACCGGCAGAGAGGGCAACCAGTCCAGATTGGAACAAGTGAAAAATCTCCGGGAGAATCTTCTTTAAGATTGTGAATCTATTAGAATATTTGATGCATCTGAACATCTTTCAAGGAGATTGAGATCAGAGGGTTGGCAAACGATAGCCCGAAGTCCAGATCCAACTCCAGGCTTTAAATTTTGTCCTGCCCATGAGCTACCAAGAGTGTTTATATTTTTTAAAGAATGTAGAAAACAAACAAACAAAAATGCAACAGAAACTCTATGTGGACCACAAAGTCTAACATATTTACCATCTGTTTTGCAGAAGAAGTTTGCTGACCTCTGATTCAGACAACTGGTGGAGATTTGGGGGTTTAATTAGAGATCTGTGTATAGAAAACTAAACAAACAAAAGCACACACACGCACAGTACATAATTCCAGGTAAAACAAATAGTTGTACAGGAAAGAGAAATTAATTATGTTTATTATACGGTTCAGCTCCAAATATGGTGTATGTAGACATAATGATGTAAATCCTACTCCAGTTACCATATAGTTCTAATAGGGAGCTGAGAATGACCCAGGCACATGTGTGGGAAGGGAGGGGAGGAGGAAAAGGAGCTAAATCTTTATACTCCATAATGGGAATGCATAAATAGGAAAACAGAAGAGATGGCAATGCAAGCATGTTGTGTAGAAATGTGGAGGTAGACACCGAAGATCGGCTGAAACAGTTGCATGTGGCTGTCTCTAGGGATGGGGTAATGGCGGAAGGCAGGCAGGACTATTGATTTTTCATAAAAAGCCTTGCAAAGGGGCCAGCCCGGTGGCGCACTGGATAGTGCGCCGCTTGGGAAGCGCGGCAGCGCTCCCGTCCGAGGGGACGGATCCCACATGCAGACCGGTTCCCGCTCACTGGCTGAGCGAGGCGCGGGAGCAACGCCGAGGCTTCCGATCCCGTCGCCGGGCCCCGGCCCGGTACGGGGGCACCACTGAGGGTTGCGATCCGTAGCCGGACACGGAAAAAAGACAAAAAAAAAAAAAAAGCCTTGCAAAGGGGCCAGCCCGGTGGCGCACTGGATAGTGCGCCGCTTGGGAAGCGCGGCAGCGCTCCCGTCCGAGGGGACGGATCCCACATGCAGACCGGTTCCCGCTCACTGGCTGAGCGAGGCGCGGGAGCAACGCCGAGGCTTGCGATCCCGTCGCCGGTCCCCGGCCCGGTACGGGGGCAACACTGAGGGTTGCGATCAGTAGCCGGACACGGAAAAAAGACAAAAAAAAAAAAAAAAAGCCTTGCAAAAGTATTTAGCTTTTAAAACAATATGCATGCATAAATTTGATAGAAATAATAAACCGGGGTGGAAGGGGGAAGCGAACGTGAAGGAGGAAGATAAGGTCATAAGGAAGAGGTAAGTGTACACCTCATGGCCCTCTTGGAACCTGCTGGATAATTTGGTTGGGAGGGTCGAGTCTGTACTTTCCCCAGCATCATCCCCACCTCTGGTGGTTTGTTTGAGAGCAGGCTCGGTTTCTAATGTAAAGGCCAGTGCACTGTGCAAAAGAAAACCGAGGAAGTGTCGGTTTAGAAGGAGTTAGGTAGGAAACTCAGAGGTTCTTTATTACACAAAATAGTTAAAAGCAATTTGCACTGAGGCCCCAATATTAGGGTCTATAAAATACAGAAATGTACAAGGTAATGTTATCTTGAAAAAAAGCAGGGGAAAGAATCATTTTTCTCTGTGTTTCTGAATTTTCGGTGATGGGCCTGGTTCATAGTAAATGTTCAATAAGTATGTGTTGATTAAATAAAGAAATCTGTAAAAATAACTGAAAAAGATGGAAGAAATCTTAGAAAATTAGGGTGATCTAAATGTGAGTGAAAAATATAAACACCAGTCATGAGTTCTCACCAGAAGCAATTGAAAAGCTATTGCTCTGTGTTATAGTAGGGAAGGCTCTGAAATCAATATAAGAGCATTTTAAAGTTTGAGTATTATAAATTGCAAAATGTTTTTGACAATACTGCTCTGCTGAATAATGGATATACTGGGATCTATCTACATAACAGGATTCAAGGCCACCTTTGAAATCTTTTGGACTTAAACATGTTTCATTAAGTACATCAATTTTTCATGTGTTTGAAAGGAACAAAGATTTTAAAAGATTATGAACTGATATCTTTTCCTCTTTGACCTTAAAATGAGCAAAGAAAATAATTCTCTGTGTTTACACAGAAAATATTATCTAGGAAGTCACAACTCTTTGAAAAATCTCCATGATTAATCAGCACTGTACCATTATGAATTAGATTGGTATCATGTCCCTATACCTACCTGGGGAGACAGCGCTGTGAAAGCACTAAATGAAGAAAGATGATGCATACTGCTAATTTTCTGTGTGGCTGGAAGGATATGAAACTCTGCTTTTAAAGAAAAGCATGCTCAATTGTATTGCAAAACAATTACTTTTTATTAAAAAACACTGTTTGAACCTTAAACTTTCAAAATAAAGACTATGACTTTTACAAAAATAAAAATATGGTAATGTTCTAAATTCTTGGGGAGAAAATTTTTTTTAGAAAAAGGGCTGCTGACTGGTTAGCTCAGTGCGTTAGAGTGCAGCCTTATAACACCAGCGTCATGGGTTCAGTATCCCCTTACCAGCCAGCCACAAAAAAAAAAAAAAAAAAAAAAAAAAAAAATTCTTGGAGGACACATTTTATCTGTATTTATGAGGTTGGAGGGAGTGCATGGGGCCAGACTCTCTAGTCCCAAACTGAGAATATTTGTTTGAAGATGCTCAGATTCATGTGCATTTCTTTTCCAGAAGACTAGACCTTCTTTATTTCTCCAGAGAAAGGATATTTTCTCTCTCCATCTCTTAAAAATGACACAAAACAACACAAGAAACAAAAAACCTAAAACTACCTCAATAATTTTCTCCCAAACACAAATGTAAATGTAAGCTTTGTTGAAATTGTTACTGATTTCTCTTTGAATTTTAATTGCTCTTGGCTTCCAGATTCACTGGAATTTACACTACTGCAGGTGAATTGTGGAGCTGTTAACCCAGGTAACATAGCCTGGGTGAGTGATGGAGCTCCTTTTTCTGTTTTACCTTACACAGGGCATGTTAGCAGAGGTGGAGAACCAAAGGTTTCATAGGATTGCAGTACCAAATGATGACACTGGACATCAATGTAATAGGGGCTTGGGAAGATAGTTATCTCCCCAACCTGAATATTTCATACATTTTACACAAATGTAAAGAGAAGTTTTAATGAGATATTTTTATAATTGTAGCATCCTTAGAGATATATTCTGGATGTGTTGAATGATGTTTTGGTGGTTGTAAAAATATCCACTAAATAAGCAGATGGTCATAAAATTGAAGGAACAATAGAACTTCAAAGATTTTCCCCCTTCAGGCTTACCTATCAGACTGTGCGGTACCTTTTTGTTGAATGATGTGTTAAGTTTCTTGCCTTGACAATGCACTTATTATGAAATTACCAGCAATGTTAATATTTTGACCAGAAGTGAAATAAAGATATTTTGTTCTATGTTTATTTTGCTTTTTAAAACTGCTTATAATCCTGCAATGGCATCAGATAAGCTAGGTCCAAAAGACTAAAAAATTAAAAATAATAAAAGTAAAGCCAATTACTTGGAGATAATAAAAAGGAACCGAATATTACAATGTTAGATATAAAGTGCTTAGATCTAGGCATTTTACTAAGAATATTTTCCTTTAGGAAAATTAGAGCTATTTTATGAATGTTATTTTTTCCTGCTAATTTTTAAAAATGTTATGAGTATTTAAAGTAAAAATGATAGCATTGTTTTGTGGGGTTTCTAACATAGATGTAATACGTTTGACAGCCATAGCAAAAAAGCAGGCAAATGAACTTGGATGGTTGTAAGGTTTCCACATTTTTGTGGGGGAGGCCTGCGGTATCGGAATCTTAACCCTTGATCTCGGTGTTATAACCCAGTGCTCTAACCAACTGAGCTAACTGGCCAGACCTAGATTTCCACCTTTTACATAGAATTGTACAATATTAACTCTAGAATACTGAAAGTTAAAGATATATATTGTAATTCCTAGAGTAACCAGTAAAAAAAATAAAGAGCTATAGCTAAAAAGCTAATATATAAATTAAAATAGAATTCTAAAAAAAATTTCAAATAATCAAAAGAAGGCAGCAAAGTAGGAACAGAGATACAAAAAGTCAGTGAGTACAAATAGAAAACAAATAGAAAAAGGTGGACCTAATTCCTACCATATCAATTGTTACATTACATGTTAATGAGGCTAACAAGCCACAGTTAGACTTTTTCTCTCTCTCTCTTTTTTCTGTTTATTGTTTTGGGCGCTGTCCTGTACAGACATCTGAATCCATGATCTTGGTGTTACAAGGCTGCAGTCTAGACATTTTTCTTTAAGTGTTAAAGACCTAAGTTCATTTTTGTAGCTGGCTATTCCTATTTTTGGAAAAAAGCCCCTCTAGATGGAACATTTAGTTACACAGATGTAAAGCAAGGAGCCACTTATTGTTCTGGAGGTTAATTGCAGACGTAGCCATTATTAATAATCTGACCCTGGCCCAGTGACACTCGACCTTGGCAAGGGGCTTATTCCCTGGGTACATGTATGTGGGACAGCGGCTGAGAAGAGCTGAACCAACGAAGAGCTAAAACACTTGGCAACCTGGTATCTTTGCCTCAGGTCTTCCTGGACTGAGGGCTCACAAAGAGGAAAGTGATACTGTCTTTCTTTTTGAAAAACTCATAACCATATCTGTGTAAGTACTTTATGAGTGTAGCCATCATATCAACGATTGTATTAACAGTGACCAAGAGAAGTGAGAACTGTTGAAACTAACAGAAAGGGCCCATTTTTGGAAAAGTGATGATCAAAATAAATTTGGGATCAGAAGTCAGGTGATTAGATACAATTTTGTAAGTTTGGTGGTCACAGATAAACACTGTGTTGAAAACCAGGTGTTTTTTTCAGACATAGCATATGCTGTGTGCCAGGGTCCTGTCCTAGGCCCTTTTACACGTGTCACCCACCTTACTATAATCCTGGAAAGTGCTTGTTATTATACCAATTTTATAGATGAGGAAAATAATGTCAGGAAGCTTAAGTGACTTGTTTTTCCTCATGGAAACAGGGCTAGTAAGAGACAGAGCTGGGAATTCAGGTTTCAGCTCCTCGACTCTTTCCACAACAGCACACCCATTTCAAGAGTCAGGAGACTCACTACATACAGCCCCCCAGAGCTGAGGAACTGGGGAAACCGGACATGAAGGCAGTTTCCAGCTCATCTAGAGGGCTTTCCAAGCCCCCTTTCGGGCAGGAGCCTGTGCCAGGGTATGGCTAGCCTGGGCCTGCCAAGAGTAGCAGGTGAGCTCAGATAAGATGACAGTGAGTGGTTGAATCTGCTGGAGAGGAGAGTGCAGATCCTGACTGTCCTGCGAGGAACAGTGGAGCATCAGAGCTGCCATGATAGGAACAGGCCCCAGAACGTGGGAGGGCCTCCAGGAAGTGCTTTGTCCACTGACTTGAAAAAACTTCATCCAAGCCAGATAAGACAAGCCACTGTGGAAACAGAATGACGGCCACATTCCTGGTGTGATTATACCTAAAGAGGAGGCAAGGATAAAGGGAAAGAGGGCGATGTTCCCAGGCCTTTGATCTTCTTTACCTGCCACAGGCCTCTCCTCCCCATCAGGAGACTTCCCGAGGCAGGAAGTGACATTGCCCTGTTTGTCAGCGCACTCTTGTTCTGAGTCACCAGGATTGTTGGCATAGTTGTCCGTAAGATTTCCAAGTGGTTGATTTACTCTCCTTTCAGGGGGCTTGGTATTGTGCTGAGCAATTCTCAGTGAACTGCCTGACTTCCATTCAGTCTGAGATTTCCTCCTTGGAATGTCATTCAGGGTCTTACAAGTAGTATGTTCTAGCGTAAGATTTCCAAGTGGTTGATTTACTCTCCTTTCAGGGGGCTTGGTATTGTGCTGAGCAATTCTCAGTGAACTGCCTGACTTCTATTCAGTCTGAGATTTCCTCCTTGGAATGTCATTCAGGGTCTTACAAGTAGTATGTTCTAGCCTTTATTAACACTCTCCTACATTAACTAACTCTAAATTGTGGGTGGGGAAGTCATAAAAATAGTTGAATTACAGTTAATTTTAACCATTTCCTCGTTGTTGGATATGAATATGGTTTTCAATTATTTACTATTACAAATAATGTCATAGGAAACATCTTTTTTTTTTGGTGGCTGGCCAGAATGGGGGTCTGAACCCCTTGACTTTGTGTTATAAAGGAAACATCTTCATACATAAATGTGCATGTGGGGCCGAGCCCGTGGCTCACTCGGGAGAGTGCGGCGCTGGGAACGCAGCAGCGCTCCCACCGCGGGTTCAGATCCTATGTGGGGATGGCCGGTGCGCTTACTGGCTGAGCGCGGTATGGCTGGTCACAAAAAGGACCAAAAAAAAAAAAAAAAAAAAAATGTGCATGTGTTTAAGTGTTGCTGTAGGATAGATTGCTAGATGTGAAACTGAGGGGTGAATGGATATAAATATTTATGTTTTGTTTTTTTTTTTAATTAAAAATTTTTTTCATTTATTTTTTGGTGGCTGGCCAGTGTGTGGATCTGAATGAAACCTTGACCTTGGTGTTCTCAGCACCATTATGTTTTTAAATTTATCATATTTACAACTTTTTTATTATGAAAATTTGCAAACAAATATAAAAGTAGAAAGAACAGTATAATGGACACTCTTTAGTTTAGTTTTAACAATTATCAACTCATAGTCAACCTTAGTTTACCTATACTCCCACCTGTTCCCTGTCTTTCCTCTCCTTGATTATTTGAAATCAAATCTCAGACTTATCATTTCAATTGTAAATATTTCAGTATGTGTCACTTAAAGATTACTTTTAAAAAAAATAACCACAATACCATTTGTACACCTCAAAATTAGTAATTTCTTAATGACATCTAGATATGTCATTTTATATATTTATTTTTCGTTTGTATTTTATTTATTTGGTAGCTGGCTGGTACGGGGATCTGAACCCTTGACTTTGGTGTTATAACACTGTACTCTAACCCATTGAGCTAACCGTCCAGCCAGTTATGTCATTTAAAATCAGATCAGGTTCTCAAAAATTGTCCTTCAAGAAAAGAAAAAAAAGGTCAAGGGTTCAGGATCCCGGTATCGGCCGCCTGCAAAACAAAAACAAAAAGAAGAAAAAAAAAATACTAATTTACCATTCCAGTAACAGTGCTGCTCTTGGGAGCGGAATTCTAGAGAGAGAGGCAAAGTACAAGGGAAGGAACTCGAATAGCCAATGTTAGAAATGGAAAAACGAGACCAAGAAAAGGCACTGCAGCAGGAGAGATGGACCTGCCAGGGGTCTACAAGCTCTCATGCATTTAACCCCCCTAAAGTGCAGTCTTGAATAACAGACAAACATCAAAAGGCAGCTGTGCTTTTCTCGGAATAAAACAGCTGAGCTAAACAACCAAAACCAAACAGCTGTACTGCCTTTGGATTTAGTGTTACATTAAAATTAGATGTTTTCTTTCCCCAGCTTTTTTTTTTTTTTTTTTTTTTTGCAGAAGAAAACAATTGAAGAGTTTTATTTCAGGCATAAATGTTACGTTCAAATCATTTGCACATAGCCTGCAGTAAAATGCCAGTTATTACGGAAATCTGACTGATAGCATTGTCAATTACAAGTAGAGACCCTCTCTCCATTGTTTTCATTATTTAATACTGCTTAATTATTTAGAATTTGCCTGTGTACAAAGTAGAAGCTCAGCTGCAAATTTTCAGATATTTTATTTTAGAAAAATATGAAAATATTCCATCGAATTAAAACAACTTAAACTTGACTTTTAAACAGGTGCTATTCCTTTCCTTTGTAGAAAAGTTAATTATTTTACAATCTAATCTGAATGCAACCATGCAGGCAAAGAACAAAACAAAACAGTCTTAATTCTTTCTTACAATAAGCCTATAACTTTCCAAAAGTAGTTATATCATTTGTTAAAATTTTACATTTCAAAGTATTAACATGCTCGCTGTAAAAAAAAAAATAGTTAAGCTAAATGAAGAAAATGAAGATACCTGTGGCTTCACCATTTATTTTTCAGATGTTAACCTGGTAATCTATGCTGGGTACCACTGAGAGATAACCACTGTCCCTGTTCTGCCATTCATAAATCTGTTTTGCAAACTCAGGATTATTCTGGACATTATCTTCTGTAATCTGCTTTGTTTTCCACATATGTTATGATAATTTTCCTGTCATCAAATTTTTTCACACTATTATTAATATAGTTCTACAAAAGGGTTTTTAACCTTTTCTCCATATGCATACATTTTGAGTTGCAGGAATGTCCACAGCAGGCAAGAGGAGAACGACTTGAGACCAATACTTTTCAAATGATCTGTGATGAAGAACCAGTTTTTAAAATTTCCAATCTGTTATGGACTAATATCTCTGAAAAAATGTAAGAAAAATGAAATATTAATAGAAACATATTTTTAATAGAATATTAAATGTTTCCTAGTAAAAGGAAATAAAGGTATATAAAGTACCAGCCCAAACTTATTATTAGATATGATAGATTTAATACAATTAGATGTAATAATCACTCTGTGAAATTGCCATGTACATTTCTGAGTGTTTATTTCCAACACTTGTATTGATATTACTACAAGCCAATGAGTTACATGGACTACACTTAATTACAGTGCTTTAGACCCTACCTACCATGAACTTTAAATATCTTTTTCTCCTCATAGTGAAGAGCAGAAAGATTAAACAGTAAGTTTAATTTGCTATTTGATTTTCTTTTTTTTTATATTATTTTTGGCGGCTCGCCCTTGGTCAGTGAAGCTAACTGGCCAGCCCTAATTTGCTATTTGAGATTAGAGCCAACAACCTGTCACTCTCCTTCATCTTCCATACATAAGAAGCCCCAGAAGGGACCCTGGGATGAGTCTCAGTGGGTACTCCTGCATGTGGCATTCCTTGGGCTTCTCTTACTGTGGTCTTGGAACCACATTCATGAAACACAGAGTGTACAAGAAAGCTATCTTTCTGCCTCTGCACCATAGGATCCTTCAGGAATGATTTTTGACTGCCCTCTGGATGAGAACCAACAAAGTGGACCCACATAGATCTTGCTTTTATTGTGATTGGTTCTTTTAAGCAGCTTTATTGAAGTATACTGACATATAATAAACTACACATATTTAAAGCATGCAATCTGATAAGTTTTGACATATGTATACACCTCTGAAACCATCTCTACAATCAAGATAATGAACATATCCATCACCCCAAAGCCTCCGTATGCCAATTTATAATTCCATCCTTCACCCCTCCCGCCCCCTCCCTTTTCCCAGGCAACCACTGATCTGCTTTCTGTCGGTATAATTTACTTTTCATTTTCAAGAGTTTCATATAAATAAAATCATACAGTATGCACTCTTTTTTGTCTGGTTTCTTTTAATCATTTTGAGTATATAATTCTTTTTCAGACTCATCCGTGTTGCATGTATCGCTAGTTCATTCATTTTATTGCAGAGTAGTATTCCATTGTATGGCTCTACCACGGTTTATCAATTCACCTGTTGACTGATGTTTGGTTGGCTCCAATTTTTTTTTCGCTATTACAAACAAGGCTGCTATGAAAATTTTTGTAGAAGTCTTTGCATTGATGTAAACTTTCTTTTCTCTTGGTTGTATATATGGAGTAAAGTGACTGGATCATATGGTTGATTCATGTTAAACATTTAAGGAGACTAACAAAACAAACAAAAAACATTTCAGGAAACTGCCAAACTGTATTGCAAGGTGGTGATATCATTTTATTTCCTGACCAGCAGTTTATGAATTACAGTTACCCCACATCCTTGTCAACACTAATCAGTCTTCTTAATTTCAGTCATTCTAATAGGTGTGAAGTGGTATCTCATTGTGCTTTTAATATGCATTTCCCTAATGATTAATAATGTTGAGCATCTTTTCATGTGCTTATTTGTCCTCAGTGTATCTTCTTTGGTCGAATGTCTGTTCAAATCTTTTGCCAATTTAAAAAAGATTTCCTTTAAAAAAATATTGTTATGTGTTCTTAGACAATCTAGATACAAAAAAAATAGCTTTGCAATTTTTTCTCCCAGTCAATGCCTTTTTTTTTCTTTTTCATTCTCTTAACATGTCTTTTAAAGAGTAGAAGTTTTTAATTGTGATGACTGGATTTTTTTTTTTTTTTTTTTTAAAAGATGACCGGTAAGGGGATCTTAACCCTTGACTTGGTGTTGTCAGCACCACGCTCAGCCGGTGAGCGAACCGGCCATCCCTATATGGGATCCAAACCCGGGGCCTTGGTGTTATCAGCACCGCACTCTACCAAGTGAGCCACGGGCCGGCCCTGTGATGACTGGATTTTGAAGTTGTAACTGGTCGTAGGTGGCTATCCGCCTAGGATAAAAAAGTAAGAACAACAACAACAAAAAAAGATGAAATAAAAAGTAAAACCACAAAAAAAGAAAAAGAAAAAAAATTCAGGAGGTAGCTGGTGGCGTGAAGTCTTCCCTCACCAAGTGCAGATCAAGGAACAGGCAGGTCAGCTGTTTGTTACTGAAGAGGGAAACATGTATGATCTGTCTCAAGGCCAGAGGATATAACCCCAACCCTCAGCAACTGTCTCATATTGTCAATATTAACCTTGGGGAGATAACAGAACATATAGAATTTACATGCTTAAAGCAGCAATTTAGAAATCAAGAACTCCTGAAAACATTCTTTGCATTTGGTTTATATGATTAAGAATGACTATAAAACATAAAATAAGCCATTCTATTCATTTTGTGTGTGTGCGTGTTTTTAAATTTTTTATTTTGAAATAATTTTAAATTTGCAGAAAAGTTGCAAGAATTGAGCCAAAGATTTGAGTATACGCTCAGGTTAGGTTCTCTAATTGTTACCATTTTACCATATTTGTCTATTATTCTCTCTCTGTCTCTGTGTCTTTGTGTCTCTGTCTCTGTCTCTTCTGTATACATTTTCTGAACCATTTGAAAGTTTCTGATATTATGGCCAATAGCACCTAAATAGTTCAAGATGCATTTCTCCAAAACAAAGATACTCTTTTGCACAGCCTCTGTACAATTGCGACCCTGCTGTAGAGAGTCACCACCAAGAAGGCCCTCAACAGATGTGTCCCCTGGACTAGGGACTTCCTAGCCTCCATAACTGTAAGGAATAAATTTCTTTTCTTTATAAATTACCCAGTTTCAGGTATTCTGTTATAAGCAACAGAAATGGACTAATATAATCAGATGAAACCAAATTGAGAGACATTCTAGAAAGTACCTGGCCTATACTTCTCAAAAATGTCATGAAAGACAGTAAAACTGAGGGAAAGTTTCAGATTGAAGAGTACTAAAGAGACATGACAATGAAATGCAATGAGTGATCCTGAATAAATCCTGGACCAGATAAATAAGTGTGCTTCTGAAGGATGTTTACAGAGGCAATTGGCAAGATTTGATTGGGTCTGTGGATTAGATATTATCACTGTATCGATGTTAATGTCCTGTTTTTATAGCCACTGTATTAGATTGCTAGGGCTGCTGTAACAGGTATCATAGGCCGTATGGCTTAGACAGCAGATAAGGCTGGTGGGTTAGCTCAGTTGGTTAGAGAGCCAGTTTGTAAGACCAGGGTCAAGGGATCGGATCTCTGGACCAGCCTGAGAAAACAAAACAGCAGAAATTTGTTGTCTTGTAGTTCTGGAGGTTTCAGGTGTCAGCAGGATTGGTTTCTTCTGAGGCCTCTGTCTTTGGCTTATAAATGGCCAGCTTCATGTTCATGTCATCTTTCCTCTGTGTTTATCTGTATCCTAATCTCTGCTTCTTATAAGGACATCATATTGGATTAGAGCTCTTCCTAATTAGCTCATTTAACTTTAATAATCTTTTTAAAGACCCAATCTCCAAATACAGTCACATTCTGAGGTAGAGGGGTTTAGGACTTCAATATATGAATTTGTGAGGGACACAATTCAGCCCAAACAGCCATCTGAATGAAAGGCTAAACACTTATTCAGAAGGACTGTATTTCTGATCAGTTTCACACCAGGACAGAATTAACATGAGGGGGACAAAAAAGTGAAGAGGTGAAGGCCACCAAGAATGTGCAGCCCAGGTGGCATTGGTAAGCAAGCAAACTTATAGAACAACGTAGATGAAGTCTCTTAGCAACTTGTTCTGACCTTGTCCACTTTAAGGGGTCCACACCCTTCCCAGGCAACTGGAACAGCAGAGTATGTGAGCTCCTCTCTGGAATTAATAAGCCAACTTTGTCTATATCGGGGTTTCTCTACGTTGGCATCATTGACATATTGGACAGGTCAATTCTTCGTTGTGTGGGGTTGTCGTGTGCATTGTGGGATGCTTAGCAGCATCCTGGCCTCAGCCCACTAGATGCTGGTGTTACCCTCTGAGCTCTGACAAGCAAAAATGCTTGCAGATATTGCCAAATGTTCTCTAGGCCGGGGGGTGGGGGGGAATTGACCCCAACTGAGAACTCCTGGTCTCCATAATATTTTTTGTAGATTCCAGCCGCTAGACATTATGGCAGGAAAAAGCTGATATAATATGGGTCAACTGATGGTATTATGTGTGTGATTTGGGCCTGACAGACACCATTTTGCAAAGAGTTTTCTATATCTTCTAATCCAGGAATGTTAGACACTCAGGGCCCTCGCTGTTTACCAGACTCTACTTTGAGATATGATTTCTGCCCTGGATATTCCTTGCTGTGTCCCTTCTCTGTGGGACCTGTCCCTCTGGATCAATTGCCTAAATCCACTAGCTAAAGCTGGAAATAGTTATTGATGCTAAAATGTTAAAAGCCAGTAAGAATTACTCGGTTAAATTTGTGAGTCGTTTGCCTTTCATTTCTTTTTTTTTTCTTTTGGGATGTGAATTAGGAGTGTTTGCCTTTTAAAAAGAGGTAGTTCTTTGGTAACTCAACAGAAGATTCTTTTTCTTTTTTTCTTTTTTCCTTTTTTCTTTTCCCCTCACCCCTTATGAAATAACAAAAGAAAGGGTTCGGATCCTGGTACTGTCCAGCCACCAAAAAAAAAAAAAAAAAAAAGGAAAAATGAAAAAAAAAAAAAAAGGGAAAATGAAATAACAAAAGGAAGGGTTCGGATCCTGGTACTGTCCAGCCACCAAAAAAAAAAAAAAAGGGAAAATGAAATAACAAAAGGAAGGGTTCGGATCCTGGTACTGTCCAGCCACCAAAAAAAAAAAAAAAGGGAAAATGAAATAACAAAAGGAAGGGTTCGGATCCTGGTACTGTCCAGCCACCAAAAAAAAAAAAAAAAAAAAGTGAAAATGAAATAACAAAAGAAGATTCTTTAACAGAATTTCAAATAAATGACAACATGTTAAAAGAAATACTTGTAGAACATGGATTCCTCACTAGTGGGTAAACCTGCCCAGAAAGAACCTTTGTGTGAATTATGAGTCATTCTCTCCTTGTGTTCACTGCTGAACTTTAAAGAAGTTAGCAAAACATTACCAGATGTAACATGGAGGTAATCATGGTACATGCCTTATAGGATTATTGTGAGAACTCAAAGAGATAACCCACATAAAGCCCTTAAAACAGTGCTTAGCACTTAGTAAGAGCTCAATAATGCTAGCTGCTGTTAGTTATTCATCAGACATATGCTGAATTTTGGCTTTGAACAAAGCACTGTGTCAGGCAATGTGACAGAGTCAAAGGCAGATGAGTCATGGATCCAGTATCAGAGAAATTGATGTAGCAGCATCAACAGCCACCATTCATGTACATGATGTGTGTTATCTCACTTATTCCTCAAAAAGACCTTGCAAAACAGATCTTAATTGTCCCATTTACAGATGCGGAAATGCAAACTTGTTGTGGTAAGTAAAATAGCATAAGTCATAGATGTGAGATCTACCCTGGATGTGTTCTTTTTTTAAAAAAAGATGACCGATAAGGGGATCTTAAACCTTGACTTGGTGTTGTCAGCACCATGCTTTCTCAAGTGAGCTAACCGGCCATCCCTATATGGGATCAGCACCACACTCTCCCACGTGAGCCACGGGCTGGCCCCAGACATGTTTGATGCCTAAATTCTGCTCCCTTCTCTACGACCTTGGGTGGTAGAAGAGACATTGCACACACACCAAGTAAGGAAAGAATGCTAGATGCCTCCGGAGAGATGCTGATAAAATTAGGAAGAGATTCTTCCCCTCAGGGGTTTTAGGGAAAACCTGTAGGAGAGGTTTATTTGGGTTGAATTTGCATGTGTGGAATTGGCAGGGTGGATGGGAACATTCTTGGATATAAGAACATGAACAAAACCATACAACAAGAAATTGGGGTTTTAAAATGAGGAACGAGAGGGAGTTTAGTTGATGAGAATGATGAGGAAAACCCTCACTGGGTCTGGCTTGAACCACAGTCTGTTATTCTCTCTTGTCTTCTGTCTCACCCTCCTGCTGACTTGGTCCCCAACATATTGTCCACATTGCTGGAGGTGACCTTTCTAAATTTGATCATGTTGCTCCCTCTGCACAAAATTCTTCAATGTCTCCTAATCAGCCATATGATAAATACCTAAATGTTGGTGTCTTTCGTGACCTGTCTCATACCTGCTGCCCAGACACACCCCACTTATATTTTCCCTCTTCTGTCTCATGCTCTGCAATAGCAAACTCCCAGCTCGCGGGTGGCAGAACCTGCCATCTTTGCTCACACTGTCCTGGTCTTCACATTTTTCCTTCTCCTTTTTTTGTCCAGTTGGAACATTCTACCTCATCCTTTGGTTTCAGCTCTAATACTGCTTTCCTGGAGACTTTGCAGACATCCTCCATCCCACCCCCATGCAGACTCATCTAAACTTTACATATACCCACTACATTGGATTTGCTATCATTAAGTGATTGTTTTATTATTATAAATACATTCCTTATATGTTTTTCCATTTTTATCTTCTTGAGGGCGGAAAGTCTTCCTTATTTTCTCCTCTCTGTCCTCAAGCCTCAGTAAATTGCAACAGTTCAATACATACTTCTTGAGTAATGAATGAGCGGGTGCACGAATGAATACCCAGACTGTTTCGGCAAGAGATACTGAGGCTAGGGCCGGCCCCGTGGCACACTCGGGAGAGTGCAGCGCTGGGAGTGCAGCAGTGCTCCCGCCGCAGGTTCGGATCCTATATAGGGATGGCCGGTGCAAGGGTTCCAATCCCCTTACCGGTCACAAAAAGGACAAAAAAAAAAAAAAAGAGAGAGATACTGAGGCTAGATCTTTGGGGATCGAGATGGCAAGTTTAATTCAGTTCTTTTTGTTTTATTTTGTTCTGTACTATAAAGCCAGGGAACATTTTTGAACAAGGGTGATTAATCTTGGATTAGTATGTAAAGCTTATAAGAAGGGCCAGAGTCAGCAAGACCAGGATGCGATTGTAAAAATGTGGAAGAAAGATGATAAAGACCTGAACTGGGGTAGTGTCAAAAAAACATTCCACTTTACTTCTTTGACTAAGGAAAATGTTACTGGGAAACTAAGTGAACTTTTCATTTAGCAAACTTTCAGAATTCCAGTGCTTAAATAAGAAATTCCTAGATGCTGTACTCCTCATGTTTTCCTGCAAAATGAGGTTGGCCTTGATGAGTTTTAATTGCTTATGGCTCATAGAGATTTCCACTGAGTTGTGCTCAGTAGGGACCATGCATGGAGAGCCTTGAACCCTTAGCACCTGGAGCAGAGCTTGGCAGATGGGTGCTCATTAGATGTTTGCCTGCCAATTTGTCATGTTTGTTTTAATGGTTCTGCTGTAGTTGCTCCCATGTTCTTAAACACTCTCTATCCTCTTCATTTTAACAAGAAAACCTCTCTGATGCTCACACTTCGACGGTGCCATTTCTCCAGCCTTTGTAGGCCTCTTTATTTGTCTCACCAAATCATATTGTATGCTCCTTAAACAAAAAAAAAGGCTCAACCTCATAACACCAAGGTCACGGGTTCAGATCCCCATACTGACCAGCCACCCAAAAAAACCACCAATAAACAAAAACAAGAAAAAAGTTGGATCTCCATACCAGTCAGCTGCTCCCCCCAAAAAACAACAAAGAAAACCAAAAAAAAAAAAAAAAAAAAAAGCCCATTAGATTTTCCCAGCTGAGTTCAACTCCTTACCTTCTCCCACTCACTTCTGACTGTCGACTGAAATTAAGGCTGTTGAGGCAGAAATAATTTTGTAAAGTTTATTGGGAGCCAAATGTGAGAATTGACCCAGGAAACACCATGTGGCAGAGTCAGAGAAGTGCTCTAAAGTTTATTACAAATAGGGCTGACCGGTTTGCTCAGTCGATTAGAGCGCAGTGTTAATAACACCAGGATCTAAAGGTTCGGATCTTCTTTCTGGATCCTGGCCAGCCGCAAAAACAAAAACAAAAGTTTATTACAGATACAAAGCTTTATTAACAAGCACAGAAAAGGCTGAAGAATGTGGCAACAAAGAACAAAAAGCAGATTGGTCATTTCAAAGTTACTTTCCTTGTAAAGTGGGGACAGGGAGACAGAACAACAGAAAAATGATGGATTGTTGAACACCAGGTTACTTCAGGCGGTCTCTTTTGTGTAAGAATTAAAACAGAGGGAACTTCATTATCATACTGATGGAAGATTTAAACTGGCCTGTTTGGGAAATTGGCTGTTATCTCTCCTGACTTATTGGAAAGTCAGACCACAACCTAAGTGACATGCAACTTAGCAGGGATGACTCCATCTTGGTTTTTTAGTCTGGTCTGTTGTGGCCTAGTGCAGTAGTACAGGAACTTAGTCCAAAACAATGGCCTCCCATAATATTTATTTAACATGACCACCTTACTGAAGGCCACTTTAATTTAGTAGCCAAGAGTTAAAGCCTCTAAATTACTCAAAACCCAGTTACTGGCAGGTTGTAGGATCCTTGGAGAAGGAAAGGTCTTGGCTTTTTTAGTGACTCTTACCATAGGTCCCTGTATCCTAAATCTGGCCAGTGTTGAGACTCAGGGAACTAGTTAAACATCTGCATTCCTTGTGCCATTTCAGCCTCATGAACTCAGAAAGTGTGTGTG
>NW_007729277.1:1984-8063 GCF_000696425.1 Galeopterus variegatus | reverse complement strand
GTGTGTGTGGGGGGGTGTCTCCACCCACCCCCCTCATGACAGGAGAACCAGGAATTTGAATTTTAATAAGTGTTTCAGGTGATTTTGACACCCAAGCAGGTAATCAAAACACATGGTAAAAATCCTTTACAGGGAGAGCAAAAAAGCAAGGGAGAAGAATTTGTTCAAATTTTGGTGGAGATTGGGAGGAGGGGAGATTGGATCAAGGGCCCACAGACTTTGCTTAGACTCTGCCCTTCAGTGTTACTGATGCACGTTTACTCTTATATTTAGAGTCTACATTTTCCATAATGCTTTTTGGTTAACTCATAGACTGACTGTAGAAGCCTAGGACTTGCTACTTCTCTTGTATCAAGAGCAGGAATTTCCATGAAAACAAACAGACCTGAATTATTTTGTCTTCCAATCCTGGAATTTTTAGGAATCTCCAAGGTCATTTAGTAGGACAAAATTTTAAGACTACTTTTTTTGAAAGACTACTTTAGATATCCAAAAGACAAGCGATGACATCAAGATTAGCAATGTACATAATTGTGGTGAGCAATCCAGGCAGGTTTTTCCCCAGGCTTCCTGCCCCCAGCATTTCTAGCAGAGAGATCAGGGAGCCAGGTGTAAAGGCTGAAGGGGGAAAGATGTGGGGGGTTACATGCATGAAAATAAAAGGAGATCAGATTGCATATGGAGAGCAAAGAGGGAGCGGAACAGGAATGTGCTAAGAGGAATCTTTCAGTGCCACTCAAACACAAAGGAATTCATTTACTCACTCACCAAACATCTATGAGTCATCTACTTGGAGTAGGATCTGATACTAGCCACAGTTCCTGCCCTCAAAGAGCTCTCAATCTAGCAGGATAGACAGATATGCATCACAATAGAGGGTGATAAGCCTAACAATAGAGGCAGACTCCAGGAGTGATGTGAGAATCTGCTAAAATTCTTCAGCCCCAACCAATACCCAATCTGCAGTGACTCAGGGTTTGTAAAGCCCCTATGATCTATTTATAGTGCAGGATATAACAGCAAAGTTAAAATACATGAGCTAACCAGAAAGATAATCATATCCAGTTATTTTTAGAATTTTTAAACTTAATTTAAATGTCAAATAGAACACTGCTAGTAAAAAAAAAAAAAAAAAAAAAAAAAGGTTATCAACTTTCTGGAAATATCTGGACCAGAACCAGATCTTATCAAGAAGTGGCGGTTAAAGATGTAACAAAGAAATAGAAATTTTATAATGTTTTAGAAGAAGAAATCTCACATAAGAATAGCTTACGTGAGACAGAATGTAGGGGTAAATATCTCTTCTGGAAAGAAAAATTACTTTGAACTAAAATGAAAACTTGTCAAATTTCTCTTTCCCACTCTCTTTTTAAATCGCAACTTTCTTTTTTATTTCTTTAAAGATATAAATATTTCTCTTGGGGATGATTGGAGAAATTAATACACTTTGCCTTTATCTCCCTCCCCCACCCTTACCTGTAATCGCAGAGCTATGGTTGGGTGCTATGGGCCAAAGGTATTTTATTGCTGTGATATAAAATGGCAACTGTATGAATATAGATTTAAGATGTCTCAGGAATGGACTGAATAGAAGCAAAAAAAAAAAAAAAAAAACAACAGATTGAAGGTCCCCCAGACTGATATCAGGGTAGGCATGATGCAGAGAAAAGAACAAGAAATTAATTAGAGAATGAGGAAGGAAAAAAACTTGTAACATGGGAACTGTTGCTATTAGGAAATATCAGGCAGTATAGACCTATGTAGAGGAAGTAAGCATTCAAAGTGTATTAATTTACTGATTAGCAAGGGGGGAAATATATCTTCACCTTTTAATAAGGGACCCCTGAATCCGGAGTGCTGCTGGAAATATCAAGGATACCAGGGACAGTATGCTTTTATAATCTACTCTTAATAATTGTTAGATTTATTGAAAATTGGTAAAGGGACACAAAAATCAACTAATTGTATATTGATAAATTAAAAAAAAGAAAATTGATAGTAAAATTGATTTACTTTTTTACAAAAAAAAAGTAAATTGATACTTTAGTCAATCGTAAAGTTAGTCTGAATGATATCCAGTGATTAAAATTGCTATAATTCAGTTAGTAAATGCCAGCTGTATACTTAGCTTCAAGTAAAATTTAAAAGATAGTTCTGTTTTTTTCTAAGATTATGTAAGGTTCTTATTGCAATGGAATCCTAAATCATTTTATATAGCTTTTCATTTCCAACAACTAGGTTGAATCTGTGCTACGCTGATTTAGTTATTAATAGATATCTTATAACTCAGCCTTCTCCACTGAAATCAGTTTCCTTTTTATTTCTTTCTGCTCCTGATACAAGCTAGGCATTAAAAAATATTTATTGACATAGGGGATTAGCATACAAAAAAAACTGTTGACTGATGAAAACCATGACTGGATATGACACAGAGTTTATAATTTTGATCTGCTATAGAAAAGAGTAAAAAAATATGGATTCAATAATCCTTAGTCATTTCAACGCATCTTTTTTTCTAAGTATTAGGAACATATTTTCTGGACAGATTTTACTTAAATTCAATCTTCTTATTCAGAGTACAGGCCCGACACTTAGATTATAGGATGGTATATCCATAATTCAGAATTCACTCCAAGTGGACTTTCAGCCTGTGGAGCTGAACAATGGCCTCACTTCTGCTGCTCCTTTCCCTGCAGCAGGAACGCACTTGAACTGTGAAGTGTGGCTGGGTTGCCATGGCCAGACTGATTAGTTTGGACTCTTTTGCATGCAAAAGATAGCACCTGTGACTACATATTGAAAACTCAATTGCAGGTGTATTTGCAAATTGGGTTCTGAGGGGGAAGTTAAGCAAATCCTTTTGAAAGTGAATCCTTCCAAGGAGTGAGTCATAAAGAAACAAAAAGAAAGGTGACAATCAAACACCTATTAAAACCTAGTTTCCAGGGAAGAAACTGTCTAATGACATTTATGCTTTCATAATGAGGCATTTAACAGTCATTTTATGTCAGTTGCTTCCTTTAAAAATGTCGTGTGGCAAATTTTTCAGTTCCATATATTTCTGAGACCTTAATTCAGACCATTCTTAAATGCTTGAAATGAGCTGATGGTCTCAAAAGTGGAGGTTCTCTGTCCTTCTGAATGTCTCTGCAGGAACCTACAGTGAAACCCCAAGCACCAGTACAGGAAGTCACTGTCATTCATCTAATTCATTTATTCCATTCATTCTTTTATTCAGTTCTCAAAAATGGTAAGATATTATGCCCACGAAAAGGCTAAACCTTTGGATAGAGCACAGCCTTATAACCTCGAGGTCATGGGTCTGGCTCCCAGTTCCAGCCAGCAGCAAAAAAAAAAAAAAAAAAAAAAATAAGAAAAGGTTAAACCAACCAGCTGCTTTAAAACCTCAGAATTTGGGATCGTAATGGAGTTATTATATGTCTAAACTAGAGGAAGAAATTATTCTCACCTAACTCATCACCGATACTTTTAGTTCCCATTCCCATTTGCCACCTTTATTTTTTCTTTTGTTAATTCCATTGTCTCCCCCCAAAACTTTTATCCTAACTGTTCTATTTTGCATCTAGACTTTATTTGCTACTGCTGCCATCCTTGGAATAAACAAGATCGTTGAGAAGGTAGGAGAGATGAGGAATCAGAAGCAATAGAAATCTAGATCTTACGTGTTGTGTTGGTCAGATTATAAATGAGTGCTGAGATTAATGTATGATCAGCTTTTTTTTTTTTTTTTTTGGTGGCTGGCCTGCAGGAGGATCTGAACTCTTGACCCGTTGGTGCTGTAAACACCACACTCTCCCAACTGAGTAACTGACCAGACTTGATCAGTTCACCCTTTTTTTGGTGGCTGGCCTGCAGGAGGATCTGAACTCTTGACCCGGTGGTGCTGTAAACACCACACTCTCCCAACTGAGTAACTGACCAGACTTGATCAGTTCACCCTTCAGCTTTCCAATTGACATTGGTTATTCGAAGTGACATGAGTGAAGGCTGGCTGAGGATCCAAATATCTTTCTTCCCCTCCATGGTAAAAGAATGTAATTCTAATTAAGAAAAGAAGATGGAGTTATCAAGTTTTAATGCATCAACTGATTTATAAAATGATTTTGTAGTGGTCTATTACAAACGTATTTAAAAAGAGGGGTTGGTATTTTATTTGGTCTTTGTTGGTTTCTATGAATTGTGTACTTGAGCCTGTTAAAAATAAATGCCACATAGAGAAAAGTTTTCTGAAAGCAAAACTTGATGTTTGCAAAACTTACAGGCTCATGGGTTTCTGATTAGGAAGTGTGCACACAGACCCCTCCAATGTAAATACATACATTCTAAATTTACCTGAGCGCTTTAAGCAGCTCTTAACATCATGTGACAAGGAGAACATTTGTTAATCAGAAAAATTACAACCTATTCATACTTATTGTTTGATTATTTCTTTGCTGACCTCTGAGTTCCATTGTTGATTGAATTAGTTATAGTAACTTATATTTATTTTAGCAACTAGCTAATATGAATGTAAACTCTTCTTATCGCCAGATGATTGATAGGCACATTACGAAGCTGTTCAACAGGTTACTTGGTTTGAAGAAATGCTTAAATCCTGATAGGTTACTTTTTTATCAGCAAAGAGTGGGAATTAGCACAGATAAGCCCATGGCAACAAAAATTTTATATTCAAAGTGGAATGTTGTCATTTCTTTAAATTTGATTCTGCTAAAGCAGTAGATTCTATCAGTTCCCTTTTACAGATTTAAGTGTATTTTGGTAGGTGGAAAAACATTCTGAAATGACCAATTGCTTATCTAGTGTTGATTGGAGATGGTACCTATGAGAAATATTCTCAAGCAGCTGAAAGCGATGAAATATCTGCTGGTACTAATCATCTGAATTTTTTTCCTTTGTTTTTAATTCTTTCTGTTTTGTTTTGTTTTTTTGCATAAGGCCTCCCTTTTGTAAAAGCTTTCATGCTTTTAAAATAACTTAGCCCCACAAATGCTTAACATTTTTTTTTCACTGCTAAAGCATTGTTTTGATTTTCTGTTTGTTTGTTTTAATGGAAACATAAGCAAAATAAAGTAAGGTAACTTGCCCATGGCTATCTGAGCGCCAAGTGGCAGGGTTAAAGTCCATTGGTCCTCATCATTAATCTAGTCTTTGGTGTTCAGGCCCAGCAGGGCTTCTCAATCAGACTGGCTATCATTCGGCTTCATTATATGAGGGTACTTCAGAAAGTTCATGGCAAGATTCACAGTATCTTTTAATTCTATTTTTCCACGAACTTTTTGAAGTACCCTCATGACATTGCTTCCGAGTACACAGGCATTATGGCGATAAGCACGAGAAAGGTCTAAATATGGACATAATGGGTGAGTCAAAATAAAAGACTGAAAATTTCTTTTTGATTGGAAGCCGAATAATGTTGCAAGAAACTTCAGTTGCATAATACCTCAACTTCCAAAAGGTGTCTGATGGTTTTTCTCAGGGCTTTTCACAAAATCTCAATTTTTTTTTTTTTTTTGTGATCTCAATTTTGGATGGTGACTTTTGGATTATTTGGATTACTGTACAATCTCATACAAATTTTATGAAAGCAGATATGAAGAAATACAATTATATGTAAGCAAATTTGATTAAAGATTTTTTTTTTTTGGCAGCTGGCAGGTATGGGGATCTGAACTGTTGACCCTGGTATTATCAACACCACACTCTAACCAACTGAGCTAACTGGCCAGCCCTTGTGGGGCAAATTTGAGATAAAAAATTACCAGAGGAGTATGGGGATGGACGACTTAGAATTCCTGAAACTGAAACTGCCCTAGAGTCACCTGGTCAGGATTGCTGGCTCTTAGGTGGGGGAGTTCTACTGCAGACACTAGGGGCACTTTATCTATTGGTATATTCATGGATGATGTGGAAGGAGACAAAATGGCAGAGTGTCTAATTATTAATCAAATCATAGGTTCATATCTCTCTCCCCCTCCTCCACCCGTTTCCTTGGAGACACAGTCCCTTGTCAATTTTCTGAATTACATTAATATTAAACTACGACTTTAAATCAGGAAGA
>NW_007729277.1:0-908 GCF_000696425.1 Galeopterus variegatus | reverse complement strand
TCAGTCTCCCTAGCCAAGTAATGGGGATAATAATATCTCCCTTCTAACTGCTTCACAGGGTTTTTTTTTTTAAATAAAGGATTAATTAGTTAATGTTTTCAAACCACTCTGAGCTCCTTTAATAAAATACAAAGCACTATTATTTATGACAATATTAATAGTGTCTTGAACCTGTACGTTTTCTTTCATCAAGGATTGCAATGTACTTTACCACTGGGATTGTAACTTTACAGAGGGTTACTGTGTGGTGGCTGGCTCTTCTTGAAGAAACAGATGGTAACCAGCAGTCTGGGTTTTCACTAAAGAGTAATTAAGTCTCCCACCAACTCTTTGCATCATTTGCATAAACTTCCCAAGACAGAAGGGCTGTTCCCAAATGACAGCTGGGAAAAGCTGAGTTGGGTTCCTTATCCCTTCATCACTATTTATAAACAAATCACAGGGGATTTGGAATTTAGAATATTAATGTTTTCAACCCCCAAATCTATTCATTGGGCATTTGTTAAAACATGGGAATATTTAGACCATAGGTAAATTAGATACTATTAAAATATAACTGTGACTGGCTGTTTAGCTCAGTTTGTTAGAGCGTGATGTTATAACACCAAGGTTAAGCCCGATAACAGCCAGTCACCAAAATAAAAAATAAATAAAATAAAAAATAAATGTAACAAGTGTGGGTTACCTGAAGGTCTTTTAGGTTGTGTATACCAATCATGTACAAGTCCTGTGATTTCTCTTTGGCAGTCTGGTTAGACTAACTTTCAGGTAATTGACAAAAATGAATTCAGTGCCTAACTCATGTGCATGTCTGGGGTTATTAAGAAGAAAAGTGTACTATACGGTACCTGCCCTCAAGTTGTTTACAACCTGTTTGAGAAGATGAAACTAAGATACAGGAAACAATT
>NW_007729276.1:242364-248643 GCF_000696425.1 Galeopterus variegatus | reverse complement strand
GTCCTCTGGGTCATATCTTGTTGAAGATGCACTTTTCTTTTCCTAAGTTTTTTAAAAAAATTATCCTATATTTTCTTCTACTACTTTTATAATTGTTTTGCTACATTGCTAGTTGTAATTGCAATAAACTGGAAACAAACTGAATATTGTTGGTGAAATCATGGTGTGTTTATATGATGGGATACTTAACATGAGTTCAAATAAATAAGCAGAATTATATGAAATGATATGGAAAGAACTCTAAGACATCTTGAGTAGAAAAAGAAAATCACAGACTAAAATATGATGACTACATTAATGTAAAGAAAAAGGCTTTAAAGAG
Source organism: Galeopterus variegatus (assembly GCF_000696425.1). Taxonomy (NCBI): domain Eukaryota; kingdom Metazoa; phylum Chordata; class Mammalia; order Dermoptera; family Cynocephalidae; genus Galeopterus; species Galeopterus variegatus. The sequence goes on along the minus strand of NW_007729276.1, from coordinate 248,321 downwards.
TACAAATGCTCAGAGAATGTCTATAAAGGTACATACTAATGCACATCGAACAGTGATTATGTCTGGGAAGGGAAATTAAAGTGACGTTTACTCTGAATATTCCATATTATTTGAAATCAAGAAGATAATGTTAGAATAAAGAATAAAAAGAGGCAAAAATAAGAAAATAAGGATAGTTGTGCCATAGGAATCACAAGAGCTCCTTTGCAGCAGCATCAGACTCGGATGAGGCTGTGGTTCTCCAGGCACAAACCTCTCTGGGACTTAATCTGGGCAACCTTAAGAGTCCTGGATCAGTGGCCAGGAGGGCTGAGATAACCCCGCTCCACCACTGTCACATGAGCTCCTGAACCTCTGTTGACTCTTGAGAAGTCAGCATAGGGCAGGAATCAGGTCACCACCTATATGACCACAGAGACCTGGGTTCAAATTCCGACTCCACCCTTTTGAATTTATTTTGTATTTGTAGAAGGACAGGAATGGTAGCCCTACTGGGTGTGTGCAGGTTAAATGCGGCACGTTTTCTCGCGCAGCACTGTGTTACTTTCTCTTATTTTGGATTATAAAATGAAGGTTTCTAAGGTTCTTTATGGTTCTAGTATTTTATAGGTTTTTTGAAGCTGATAGTGGGAGGGCTCTTTTTAGCCATTTCTGTCAGGTATGTGAAGAGCATTTACTATGGTAGCTTCTTACTGAGGCCTGCTAGATTAGATTAATTATTTGCTGTGGATTAAACTGGATTTTAATTATGGGCTCAAATAAGATCCTGGTGTGATTCATCCAAGTTAATGTTAAGACTATTTTTTTCTAATGGTTCTGACAGAAAGAGGGGAAGGCTATTCTTGGAACATGAAAAAGGCATAAATAGCCACAGCTGGTTTAATTACAACTAGGACGAGATCAGAGGGAAGAAAAAAAGAGGAGGTATGTGATCCCATGAGATGCTAATTCGAAATTTTCATATATGTTGGTTTGCAAACTACTACTGAATACACATCAGGTATTTTTGCAAAGACCTTAACAAGGAAACTCGCACTATTTTATGAGCCTCTACTCTTTCTGAAGATAGTAACTTTCCAAACCACACTGGTCAGGGTGAAAACATGACTTTCTGTAATTGTTCTGCAGTCAGGTCTTTGCAATCATGGTGATTGAAGTGAAAGTGCTGATTAAGGACTCCGCAGGAAGGTGACATGTGCAGAATTATAATAGGAAGGTGGCAGTGATTCAACCATTAGGTCATTTACTTTGGCAACTCTCATTAGCAGGTGACAGGGCTGCAGTGGAGGGAAAAGAAGAGTCATTCCAATTCTGTTCCACTGCATTTGCTTATTCCTCCAATTCCACTCCTTACTTAATTTTGCTTTTTACTGTTAGTTGTTTGCATATCTGTCTCCCCAATAAGATTTTAAGCTGGGGAAAGATATAAACCAGACAGGTATTCATCAGTTAACCCTACAGCCCTTTGCACAATACTTTGCAATAATAGTTGCTTATTAAATGCTAGTCAAATTGAATTTTTCAAATATCTGGTCATGCTGATTTATTCCACATATTCTTGTTTAAACATTTGGTTATAAGCTTAGGCAGAGATATGGGGTGGGCTTTGTGCTGGGTCGAGGAGAGTTTGAGACTGACTCTTCGTGAACTGTGTTGAGTCCCAGTTTGCACTTGACAGAATTACTTCAGTATATTGCTGGTCAGGAGCTGTAGTTGGATAGTAGTGCCCAAAACAGTCTGATTTTTAAAAACTCCAAAGGAGGAGGAATCAAAGGAGCTGAAATCAGCTTTGAGGTAACTGATTCTAATTTTGAACACCTCTTGGTATCAGTAAATCCTTCCTTCTGTCTAACCACAATCCCACAAGATGCATTTTAATCCCCTTTATTCTTCCCTTTCTCATGGGAGAGATGGATTTTGGTCACTGCACTATGTTATGTAGGAGAACCATTTATGCTCTTTACAGTGGTGGCAAGATTACTTCATAGCCCTTGGTAAGGCTCAGGCCAAATCATTTATTGTTCTGTTTTTCCCATTAACTGGTGAACTGTGGAGTTAGAGCCATCAGTGTGGATTACATTTTGAAGCTTGGTCGTCAGTACAAGCCTGATTAATTTCTTTAGCTCTGATATTAGTCCAGAGGCAGAGCGAGCATTTCAGCTGAGTAAAAAACGTTAACTGCCTCCTTCATTTGGGCTGATTGATTGGTGGCTGAACAGAAGGCATTTCTTCTGGCCCAAGAGTAATGGAAATTCCACTTCAGATGCTCCCACTGAAAGCATAAGCTTTGTTATACTCATGCAAGGAGTGAAAAGATCAGGTTTCTTCTTTTCTTAACAGCTTTTTCAGAATTGTAGTTTTCCCCTTCTCTCAGCTAGCAAGGGAGCTGGTGACAAGACACCGACTTTGACCTGGGGGATGGGATTGAAGGCTGTTCCAGCTTCTTCCTCAGTCAGTGCATTAATAAACAGCTCAGAAAATAACATGTCAACTCAAGTTTCCTCTCTCAGCAGTGAATAACATTTCAGAATGCCTTGAGATGCTCACGACTGCAGTGCATTATTTGTGATTGGTCCCTGTTCTTTCCTCCCCAACATGCACATTCATTTCCTCTTCCTTTTCCTAGGCCGGACTTGAAATGTTTCCTGCTTGCCTGGGCATAATTTTCTAAGGGAGGGATCAAATCCTTGTCCTTGTGTTTTAGCTCTGCAATGTAAATGCTTGATGTAACCATTTAATAGAACTGAATTTTATGTGAACTGTTTAAAAGTTGGGACAAAACAATGAAAGTGAACTTCAGCCCAAATTTTTTTTAATGGCGAGTCACCTAATAGCTAAATTTCTTCTAATAGTTTCAACTTAAATGTCAATCTGGGTACATTTCTGTTGCCTGTTATTTGTGTTGAAACCAGAAGTATTGAAAGGGGTGAGTATTACTTTAATCAAGAATTAAGCTTGGAATCTGAATTGAGGTCAAAGTATAATAATTATAGTTAATGTTTATCATGTAATTATGAATAAGGCACTTGCTAATTACTTTAAGTGCATTATCTCATTTAACTTCAACAACAGCCCTAAAAGGTGAGTACTGTTGTTATTATTATCATTTTGCAGAGTTGAAGAGATTCTAGATCTAGAGTTAAGCAACTTGACCTAAGGTAACATGGCCAGAAAACAGAGAAGGTGGGACTTAAACTGGAGTCTGCTTCTCCAGGTGCATACAGTAAGCCAGGGGGTTAAATCTCCGGGCAGACTGTGAGTGGTGGAGACACACTCCTGTTGTCTGTTAAGTGATTAATCCCAGCCTCTGGAATGCTGTTTTCTCAAAAGATGTAATCAGCATCAGGGTTGCTCTTCTTGTCTTAACATTCGCTTTCAAGTAGATTGTAGAATGTGTGCAAATACATGTGGGTGGGTAGGTTATTTTCTAGCAGAAAAGGGGTTATGTCAATTCATGGAAGAATAGGGATTTAAGGTTGGTCTTGAAGAATAGGCAGGATTTGGAAAAGTTAAAAGGAGTGATGATTGCAACTTGAAATACCTGCTTCCAAGGGTTATAGTCTAGATGAACTGAGCCTTTCAATGTTATCTTCAAAAGACAGAAATAATTTTCCTTTTCAGTGAATGAAGATCATTATTCATTTAACCCATTGCAGTGTCTTTTCTATGATTTTTATGTGTGACCCTTTCCAATGCTAGGTCTTTGCATGGTGCTATGGGTGACATTAGCTAGCTCTTGGCTTTGCAGCACTTGAACACTCTCCTACTTGGGAGCTTTCCTTCTTTACTCAGATCTTGGTGGAAGGGAGGGCCAAGATACCCAACAGATGCAAAAGTAGGGCACGAATATCGCATCTCCCTGCTCCTTACGAGACTTGGCCAGTCAGATGCTCCTGTCCAATACTGTGATGCAATCTGTGGAAACTTACAGCCGTGGTGAGCATTCAAGGGAAATAGCACAATGCTGGAGCCCTTGCCAGACATTCTAGTGCAGCCTTGGCTGGGTTCTGGGTGCCAGGCTTCCTCTGTTTTCTGCCAATATTCTGAATGCATTCTCCAGACTTCTCAGAATTTTTTGTGAACTACCACTGCCCAGTATTTTATAATACCTTGTATCAGCCAGGGTTCGCCAGTGAAACAGAACCAATAGGACACACACACACACACACACACACACACANTTTTTTTTTTTTTTTTTTTTTTTTTTTGTCTTTTTCGTGACCGGTAAGGGGATCGCAACCCTTGGTGTGGTGTCATCCGCACTGCACTCAGCCAGTGAGTGCACCGGCCATTCCTATATAGGATCCGAACCCACGGCAGGAGCGTCGCTGCGCTCCCAGCGCCGCACTCTCCTGAGTGCGCCACGGGGTTGGCCCTACATTTCTGAGACTCCTATTAGCCTGTTTGCAGCCAACAATGGAAATAACAAGGTTGAGAGTCTTAGGTGTCAACACAGAAAACGTGTGACTTCTCCTTTCACGTCTAGAACCACTTGAGAATGAAGGGCCAAGAGACAGACAAATAGAGAACTTCAGCCTCATTCCTGATAAAGCCAATTGGAGAATGTGCTTTTGATCTGTGGGTAAAAGAACTTGCTCAAACCTCCCACCTGGATTAGACAAACTTATACTTTCAGTCATGGTGGTTCCAGGCATCTCCAGGCTGCCATCGTGGGGCTGGCCCAGACTGCAAGGTAGAGAACCAGCATGGCACTCATGGCAGGCGGGCTGGTCTCCAGGAAGGTGAGCACAAAATTCTAAGATCACTTTCCTCTACTGGCTCATTAGTTAGAAAAGTCACTCATCACCTGGTGCCAAATAAGGCGGGGGACAGGGAAGAGGGACCGGAAAGGTATTTCTTGCTCAAGTGCCTCCTCATAGAAACATGAAAATTAGGGAATAAATGTTCCTGTGTAACAGCAAGGAGGATTGATGAATTCCTTGAACCACAATATGCAGAGACACAAGCAACACAGGGACTTCGTGCTGCAGTTAGTGTATTTATCTCTGGTAGAATACGTTCTTTTCATCCAAGACAGTCCTGTTTGTGTCCTTTGGGCTGGTGTAGTTGTTAATAGAGCTCCTTGCACTCTCAAACCTGTCCCAGTGTGGATGATAAATTAGACGATTCCTGCAGTGTCTGGGGATAAAGAGGTCAATAGATTGAATCTCCTTAGATAGCCTGACAGTAAACTCATACTTGTGTTATTCTTGGAGTTTGGGATTGTTTTCCAGGATATTCATTTGGTGGAATTTCATATTAGTGAGAACTGAAACTCTTCATCAGTGTGAACAATAACGACAGTGTTTGCAGCAATGCGAAACCACCGCTTCCCGTGTGACTTTGGTGAAGACCTTTCCAGACTGCATATAATGTCCTTCTGGACCAGGCATTTTTTTCATTTCAGAGATGGTGATTTAAAGTGAATTTCCTCCCTTTCTGTGGCCACAGCTGCACCATTTATTGACAGGTTTTGTCTTTTATGACATAGGGATTATGATGGTATTAAGTCTGCAGAAAGAGAGGCTTTCCTGGGGGACAAGAAACATAAGAAACAAACTGAGGAACGGGGGGGTTAGAGGTAGACTCTAAGAAGACTCCAAGACATGTCCTGAAGAAGTGATATTTATAACAGGATGTAGGAAGTGATTCCAGCCCCACAGCATGGGAAGAAATGGCTGTGTGGCTGGAATCCAAGGGGAACTCTTTGCTTGCTCTCTTGTGTTCAGCTACAAGAGGGCAAATTATTATCAGCAAGACTGCACATGCTCAAATATATTGCCCCTGGTGTCTAGAGGAAAATTTAAAAATGTGTATTAAAAGTATTCTGATTGGGCCGGCCTGGTGGCGCACTGGATAGTGCGCCGCTTGGGAAGTGCGGCGGCGCTCCTGCCCGAGGGTTCGGATCCCACATACGGACCGGTTCCCGCTCACTGGCTGAGCGAGGCGCGGGAGCA
>NW_007729276.1:235734-241364 GCF_000696425.1 Galeopterus variegatus | reverse complement strand
TGGAGATTCTCCTTTTACTCAGAGATGAAAATCTTCTTCCTCAGTCAGTGCATTAATAAACAGCTCAGAAAATAACATGTCAACTCAAGTTTCCTCTCTCAGCAGTGGATAACATTTCAGAATGCCTTGAGATGCTCACGACTGCAGTGCATTATTTGTGATTGGTCCCTGTTCTTTCCTCCCCAACATGCACATTCATTTCCTCTTCCTTTTCCTAGGCCGGACTTGAAATGTTTCCTGCTTGCCTGGGCATAATTTTCTAAGGGAGGGATCAAATCCTTGTCCTTGTGTTTTAGCTCTGCAATGTAAATGCTTGATGTAACCATTTAATAGAACTGAATTTTATGTGAACTGTTTAAAAGTTGGGACAAAACAATGAAAGTGAACTTCAGCCCAATTTTTTTTTAATGGCGAGTCACCTAATAGCTAAATTTCTTCTAATAGTTTCAACTTAAAATGTCAATCTGGGTACATTTCTGTTGCCTGTTATTTGTGTTGAAACCAGAAGTATTGAAAGGGGTAAGTATTACTTTAATCAAGAATTAAGCTTGGAATCTGAATTGAGGTCAAAGTATAATAATTATAGTTAATGTTTATCATGTAACTATGAATAAGGCACTTGCTAATTACTTTAAGTGCATTATCTCATTTAACTTCAACAACAGCCCTAAAAGGTGAGTACTGTTGTTATTATTATTATTTTGCAGAGTTGAAGAGATTCTAGATCTAGAGTTAAGCAACTTGACCTAAGGTAACATGGCCAGAAAATAGAGAAGGTGGGACTTAAACTGGAGTCTGCTTCTCCAGGTGAATACAGTAAGCCAGGGGGTTAAATCTCCGGCAGACTGTGAGTGGTGGAGACACACTCCTGTTGTCTGTTAAGTGATTAATCCCAGCCTCTGGAATGCTGTTTTCTCAAAAGATGTAATCAGCATCAGGGTTGCTCTTCTTCCTTTTCCTAGGCCGGACTTGAAATGTTTCCTGCTTGCCTGGGCATAATTTTCTAAGGGAGGGATCAAATCCTTGTCCTTGTGTTTTAGCTCTGCAATGTAAATGCTTGATGTAACCATTTAATAGAACTGAATTTTATGTGAACTGTTTAAAAGTTGGGACAAAACAATGAAAGTGAACTTCAGCCCAAATTTTTTTTAATGGCGAGTCACCTAATAGCTAAATTTCTTCTAATAGTTTCAACTTAAATGTCAATCTGGGTACATTTCTGTTGCCTGTTATTTGTGTTGAAACCAGAAGTATTGAAAGGGGTGAGTATTACTTTAATCAAGAATTAAGCTTGGAATCTGAATTGAGGTCAAAGTATAATAATTATAGTTAATGTTTATCATGTAATTATGAATAAGGCACTTGCTAATTACTTTAAGTGCATTATCTCATTTAACTTCAACAACAGCCCTAAAAGGTGAGTACTGTTGTTATTATTATCATTTTGCAGAGTTGAAGAGATTCTAGATCTAGAGTTAAGCAACTTGACCTAAGGTAACATGGCCAGAAAACAGAGAAGGTGGGACTTAAACTGGAGTCTGCTTCTCCAGGTGCATACAGTAAGCCAGGGGGTTAAATCTCCGGGCAGACTGTGAGTGGTGGAGACACACTCCTGTTGTCTGTTAAGTGATTAATCCCAGCCTCTGGAATGCTGTTTTCTCAAAAGATGTAATCAGCATCAGGGTTGCTCTTCTTGTCTTAACATTCGCTTTCAAGTAGATTGTAGAATGTGTGCAAATACATGTGGGTGGGTAGGTTATTTTCTAGCAGAAAAGGGGTTATGTCAATTCATGGAAGAATAGGGATTTAAGGTTGGTCTTGAAGAATGGGCAGGATTTGGAAAAGTTAAAAGGAGTGATGATTGCAACTTGAAATACCTGCTTCCAAGGGTTATAGTCTAGATGAACTGAGCCTTTCAATGTTATCTTCAAAAGACAGAAATAATTTTCCTTTTCAGTGAATGAAGATCATTATTCATTTAACCCATTGCAGTGTCTTTTCTATGATTTTTATGTGTGACCCTTTCCAATGCTAGGTCTTTGCATGGTGCTATGGGTGACATTAGCTAGCTCTTGGCTTTGCAGCACTTGAACACTCTCCTACTTGGGAGCTTTCCTTCTTTACTCAGATCTTGGTGGAAGGGAGGGCCAAGATACCCAACAGATGCAAAAGTAGGGCACGAATATCGCATCTCCCTGCTCCTTACGAGACTTGGCCAGTCAGATGCTCCTGTCCAATACTGTGATGCAATCTGTGGAAACTTACAGCCGTGGTGAGCATTCAAGGGAAATAGCACAATGCTGGAGCCCTTGCCAGACATTCTAGTGCAGCCTTGGCTGGGTTCTGGGTGCCAGGCTTCCTCTGTTTTCTGCCAATATTCTGAATGCATTCTCCAGACTTCTCAGAATTTTTTGTGAACTACCACTGCCCAGTATTTTATAATACCTTGTATCAGCCAGGGTTCGCCAGTGAAACAGAACCAATAGGACACACACACACACACACACACACACACATTTATTTATTTATTATAAGAAATTGGCTCAGGTAATTACAGAGGCTGAGAAATTCCGTGATCTGCCATCTGCAAGCCGGAGACACAGGAAAATCAGTGGTATAGTTCCGAGAACCAGTGAGCTGATGGTATCAGCTCCAGTTTAAGGCAGAAGACTGATGTTTCAGATCAAGCCATCAGGCAGAGGGAGAAAATTCTTTCTTCTGTCTTTTTGTTCTATTCAGGCCTTCAACTGATTGGATGATGCCTACCCACATTGGGGAGGACAATCTGCCTACCAATTCAAATGCTAATCTCATCCAGAAAAACCCTCATAGACACAACCAGAAATAATGTTTAGCCAAATATCTTGGCACCCTATGATCCAGTCAAGCTGACACATATAATTAACCTTCATGGACATATTGCCACCAAGTATGCTATAATTGGTTTTTGATACATGTAATCAGAAATTCCTACTGGTGCAAGTCCCCGTTAAGAAATATACAAATAGATTTAAAATAAGTAACGGAATTGTAAAAAAATAATATTAATTACATTATAGAAATGTGTGAACCAGAAAAATATTGCATAATCACATTATTATAATTATTATCACATTTGTAGCTTTTTAAATTCTTTTTTTTTAACATATACCCATTTCCATGGTTATTCTTGTGTCTCATTCAGCTGTAAAAAGATACTCCTTGTGACCAGAGCTCTTTTGGGGAATGCAGTTGGTCATGAGATTCTGGAGGATCTTAACAAAAAGTGTTTAATAATGAAGAAACAGGATCAGATATGCCTCACCCCTGCCCTGGTGAGTATTTATTAAGCTAAGCATCCGTGCACTTTTTAGAAAGTTCTGTTAGCAGATAAAGGACAATTGTGTATAGGAGATTCTCCTTTTACTCAGAGATGAAAATATAAGGCCATCAGAGAAGGTGGATTTTTAAGGGGGAAACTGTGTGGATAAAGTCTGTTCATGATGAGTTCTGATGCTCACATTCAAATTGGATGAACACATTTAAATTGAATTATGCAGCTATGTATCCAGTTGTGCTGGATAGAGGAAGATAATGAAGTACTTACCGGAATCCCTGCTTTCAAAGACTTTACAATCAAGTTGCTGTTATAAGACATGCAACATAAGACAACTAGAGAACACAAGGCATGGGTGCAAGAGCACTGGAAGTTAGGAGCAGGGACATCTGTGTGTCTTTACAGTTCCCAAGAAGGGCTTCTTGGATTTGCCTTAAGGAATGGGCAGGATTCGGGTGGGTGAAGAGAGGTAGGGAGAGCAAGTTGAGGGGCCAGTATTAGCAAGGATGCGGTGGCAGAAATGGAATGGTTCTCCGGTGGGGCATTCCCATGGTTGAGCTTCAGTTGTGTAATAATGAGAACTTGTAATAAGGGACTCAGAATCCCTTTATATTTTCAGAAATTTACTGAATACATTAATTATTATTATTATTATTTTTAGGAAACAGATTCCACAAGGTGCGTTAATTGAGTTCCCATGGTTGAGCTTCAGTTGTGTAATAATGAGAACTTGTAATAAGGGACTCAGAATCCCTTTATATTTTCAGAAATTTACTGAAAATATAAATACATTAATTATTATTATTATTATTTTTAGGAAACAGATTCCACAAGGTGCGTTAATTGATGAGACCTCAGCTGCTGTTTTCTCTCTTGAATTTTTGGATAGTAAACAGTCCATGGGGACGGCACACAAATGCTACGACAGAATAGTTGTTACATTAAGTCAATTCATGGGACTTGACTGGTGATGAGGCTTTATGACATGCTTGAACAATGCACTGAAAGGGATCCCATCTGAGTTAATACGTTGTCCAACCACTGTAGAGGTCCAGTCAGATGGGGTTCAGTCCAGCAGGGAGTACTTGTCACTGTCTGTCTTCAGTATTCTGCTCCCCAGCCTTTCACAAAACTCATAACTATGGTGCACATTCTATTTAGCTGATACACGGCTTCAAAACCTTGATTAGTGGACTGAGCCAGAAGAGCAGCAAATTCCTGGTTGTTGAAGATCATCAGATTACAGCCTGTTGGAGTTTTACACACTGTTGCAGGGTGCCAGCCATATCTCTGATCACAATTGGGGCTCTGCACGAAGAATGCACTATCACTTAGGCACTCAGCAGACTTCCCCACCTATGTAATATAAGTGCACGCCTCTTCTTCTATGCTTTCTCGTCATTTCTACTGTAGCATTTTGCAAACAGAACAAAGAATTTTTGTCAGTGTGGGGCAATTTCTATCATTATTTAATCAAAATTAAAATAAGTAACATATTTTTATGAAAAATAATTATATTTCTAAAACAAAAAATTTAGTGAGAAGAATGGCTTTGTTTTTGGAAATCTTAATAGAAGACAGCTGGATTCTTTTATTGGCTTCTGCATTAAATCTGTTGCAATATGTTGTTTTGATTGCAAGAGCTGAAGGAAATCTGGCCTAATCTGGTGATTAGAAAGGGGAGATATATTTTAACAACATTTTCAGGTAGTTGTGAATATGCTTCTTTGATACTACACTAGAATTTGACAAGAAGTAGTTTCTTTAGTGTTAGTTGCAGTGTAGAATCTGAAGCCAAGTCAATGATCTTCACACTCTGCCACGTTGTGGTACGTTGCTGGTCCTTCATGCAGTTTGAATGGATCTTTTACCTGTGTGAGATTTTGTAATGTGATGCATGAGTAATTTGGAAAATAATGGTTCTTTGAGTTGTGTAGATCTTCCTAATGCTGACACATTTCATTAAACAAGACCAAAAGATCACATTTGCTGATATCATCCCCTCATCTCATTAGAAAAGTCTCTAAGTATCGGGAAGCTGTCAGCTTTATGGTGGCGGATACAAGTTATCCTACATTCTAATTTTCACTTGAAGGCTAGAATTTTATCATTGGCAACAAGTTCCATTTTCCTTGAAGTGACAGGGACATGTCATTCATTTTAGAGAGAAGGCCTGACAAATACCCAAGTGTAAATGACCGTTGTGTGTCAATAGTTCTTTCAGATAAAAATATATTTCACGAAACAAGTGGCTAGTTCAGCTCACGATTCAAATGATTGCTCAGGATCTTACCTTCTTTGGTTTTCAGCAAAA
>NW_007729276.1:233857-235114 GCF_000696425.1 Galeopterus variegatus | reverse complement strand
TTTTTTTTTTTTTTTTTTACTGCACGGTGAGGCAGTAAAAACCACCAGTATGGCTTGTGTCACTGCCTTGATTTGTGTGAAGATATCAGTAGTTCTGCCCACCTTGGCTTTTGCACAGTCTGTGCAAATGTCAACAGATTTAAAAAAAGCAAACGATGTCTTGTGTTATAATTAAAATAGCTTCAATTTACCGAAAGGGTCTTGGAGCCCTTAGGAATGTGTGGAACACACTTTGAGAAACACTGACTTAAGTTTATAAAAAGTGTCCAATACACCAGACATTTTTCTGTGATTTCAATGTATTAAGTTATTTAATTCTCACAACAAATCTCTTTAGGAGATAATATTATTATCCCTACTTTATACATGAGGAAACTGAGGCTCAGAGGTCACCTTTCCAAGGTCACATGGGGGGGAAGTGGTAGAGGCATAATCTGGCTTTAGCCCATAGTATACTGGCCTTGCTTATGAACTGAACTGGACAATTTCCAATTGTACAGAACCCAGGGCTGGGTGGATGCAGGTCAAGTCTCATGTTCATAATAGAATGGTCCTGTATCAGTAATGTCCTAACAGGAGAGACGATCCACTGCCAAAGGTGTGGGTGGTGGGTAGGGAACTTTCACAGTTTCCTTGTGCTAGGTACTTTCCACTTGCCTCCTGGATCCACTCCCTCCCTTTCTTGATCCTTGCTGACTTGCACCCAGGCAGTCCCCTAGGAAGAGTAACAGTGAGCAACTTTACAACCCTAGGCCTGGAAAGAAAGAGAAAGGGGACTGTGTAGAGGGGATCACCTGCAGGATCTTTGGAGGAAGGATGTTCTCAGTTAGCCTTTGGCCACACTGCAGAGTGGGATCCTGGGGACTGTACTCCCCAACCTCATGATTCTCTGTCCATCCAGCCTCCTGCTCTGTGTCCTGCTGGAAGCCAGGGAGCATGGGTGTTCCCTGATGTAGGTGATATGAGTCAGCAGGGATTAGGAAAAGTTTGGTGTGGGTCTGGAAGGACGAGTGGAAGGGATCTAGTGCGATGAACTTGTATGAGTTCCTTCTTTAGATTAACATATCTCATATTTCAACTGGTATTAAGTCTACCCTTTACTTGCACAGCTGGAAGGTAGACTGGTATTTGTCTACAACTGGGATACTGATGTATTTCAGATATGACAATGATTATCACTGGACTGTCATGACAGATAGAGCTTCCTTACAGGTTTGGCTCTGGCTCATCCTTTGCAGGGTTTGCAACAGAGTTCTC
>NW_007729276.1:232261-233122 GCF_000696425.1 Galeopterus variegatus | reverse complement strand
TAGAGCTTCCTTACAGGTTTGGCTCTGGCTCATCCTTTGCAGGGTTTGCAACAGAGTTCTCCTGCCCCTGTGTATGGTGACCTGCTTGTTACCCCTTCCCCATGTGCTGGGATTGAACTCTTGTGTCTGGGATTGCCTCAAGATGCAGCCCCTCCAGCTCCCCACCTGGAGCTTCCACCTGGCAGCAGAAGCTGCTACTTTAGTTCTGGGTCCTGGTTTCATTCCTCTGTTTGTTTCAGATCTCATCAGTCCTCGCTCTGCTCCTCAATTGATTCAAGGCCTCAACCCCAAATGCTTCCTGCTGTGCTCCCATCACCTCCAGCTGATGCCCATCATTTCGTAGTGACAACTCTTGTCCTCTCTGGAGATACAATCATTAAATAATTAGCCCTTATTAAATAATGTAGATAATTAGAGAAGAGTAGGGGAGCACAGAGTTGAAACACTTTTCTGATGGCCACAGAGCTGGATCACCTTTGATCTGTTCAGATATATTGGTTGAAGGTTACTGTGATGGTTAATTTTATGTGTCAACTTGACTAGGCTATGATGCCCAGTTTGGTCAAGCACACCTGTGTAAATGCTGCTGTGAAGGTATTTTTAAATGTGATTAACATTTAGCTCAGTAGACTTTGAGTAAAGCTGATTACTCTCTGCAATGGGGGTGGGCCTTGTCTAATCAGTTGAAGACTTTAAGAGAGAAAACAGAGGTCCCTTGAGGAGGATGAATTCTGACTACAGGATGCCTTTGAAATTGAATTGCAGCATTAACTCTTCTGTGGGTCTCCAGCCTGCGGGCTTGCCCTGCAGATTTGAGATTTGCTAGCTCCTACAATCACAGGGGTCAATTCATTAAAATAA
>NW_007729276.1:229568-231203 GCF_000696425.1 Galeopterus variegatus | reverse complement strand
TTCAGAAAACCTGTAATTTACGGAATTCCTTTGAAGACGCCTCTGTGAATAATGCATATCTCTGTCTACCGTCCATCAAATGATTTTGTCATTCCGAGTGGGCATAACCAATATGAATAGTCAGAACTGAGCTCCTGCTGGACTTGAAGGAGGATCACCCTCCTATTCGTAATTACCTTGTGTCATCAGAAAAGAGTTTTGCCCTGGATTCACAAAAGACTTTGACTTGACACGTTACCTTACCTTAACCATATGCTACTGTGCAGGCTAAAAAAAATAGTGTCTTTTGAATGCTAACTGGAATTATATTCATTTCCCCCCCCAAGATAAATAGATTCTGTTGAACATATTCATTTTTCAAAGACCATTCAGTATCAAGGAACATGCACCTGATCTCTAGGTGGGTGGTGCTGTCAGGGCCAAATGAAGCTAGTACAGGCAAATTAGCCAACGTGGTGCCCCCAGGACTAACCTCCCCTTGGTCTGAGGGGCCATCCCGTGGTTGCTACCAAGGATCTCTCTGCTAGAACCTTGGCCTCTAACCCTTGTCCTAATTTATTGAGGTGAAGCTTGAAAGTGGAGCTATTTTTACCTTTGGGTACAATGACAGCCAGCACCACATGGAGAAGGAGTGTGCTTGGCAGCAAAGAACACGAGCAATGTGAGCGTTCGCCTTTGTTCTTTGTCCAGAGCTTTGCTCCCAGGCCCGTCTCCCGCCGCAGGTGGGGTGCCCCGGCCAGGGAGGGTGTATGTCCTTGCTGTCCAGGACGGGTCGCGCTCCGCCCACCCTCAACAATGCCACCGCGTGCAGGAGCGACGTTTGTGCTTTGCAGAGCACGCTCACCTCGACGGCCTCATGCGGTTCCCATTCTGTGAATACCACCTTTTGGGGGCAAAGGAAATCACTGAGAAATAATGACATCCCATTGCTGTCCTCACACAATTAGGGAATGACAGCCCCAGGACTGGCATCCTGTCTTCCTATTTCAACAGTCTTAAGGCCAAAGCAATAGTTATTTACTTCTCTTTATCAGGAAGGAGGTGTCTGTGCATGCCATTTGGAGTAAGAAGAAAGGTCCTTTGGAGAGAGTGGGAAGTTAGGGGCAACCACCGTCACCCCTGCCTTGGGGACCGGCAGGCAGGTGGAATTCCAGGAGCTCTTCGCTTGCCCTGGTGCGCAGAGGCCGGGCGGACAGTGGTGGGAGTGGGGCCAGGTCACCGTCTCCTGAGTGGCTGGCAACGGGGCCTGAGTGCATGGGGAGTGTCCCCTCCGTGCAGAAGCCGTGTACAGTGGCTGGCAGACAGACCCGTGACGAGAGCCAAAGTGGGTGCCTTTGTGTTGCACACATGTATGGCTCAGAAACTGAGGGGCCTGCATGTTTTCCTATATCACTGGAGAAGTGTTTACTATATGAAGAACTTCATTACCAGCATTATTAAAAGGGGAACAAACTTTCAAATGCTAGAAAGGCAGCCCATACACCCTTGGTCTGGGTCCCATTGATCTGAGTCAAGTGTGTCAGGGGGTTGGGGCTTCTGGCACTCCATGGACCCCATTGGCCACTCCTGGCCCCCAACAACACATGCAAACTAATACTGTTGGGTTTTTTTCCCTATCAAACTTGCCAAAATGAA
>NW_007729276.1:220808-228896 GCF_000696425.1 Galeopterus variegatus | reverse complement strand
TGGCACTCCATGGACCCCATTGGCCACTCCTGGCCCCCAACAACACATGCAAACTAATACTGCTAATACTGTTGGGTATTTTTCCCTATCAAACTTGCCAAAATGAGAACAGGTTATTACACGATGATGCTGGGAATGGTGAGAGTTTTGCTGTTGTTGTTTTAATGAAAAGGCATGTTCAAGGACAGTCATTGCAGCAGTTTCTGCAATGGTAAAAGCTAAAAACAAGTGAGGTGTTCCACCAGAACAGTTATAGTACATCCCTATAATGAAGTTCTCGGAAATGGTGTTTCAATGAATATTGAATGATATGGAAGATGCTCAAATCAGAAAGAATGAGATAGAGCTACATAATCATGTTTCCAACCTTTTAGAATGTATGTAAATGTTTTTGTAAAATTTATGCATAGAAACCCTTCAAGGAAACATCAAAATATTAGTAGTGATTGTCTCTGGAGAGTAGTTAAGGATGGTTTTCATTCTAATGTTTTACTTGTTTGTATTTTTCAAGTTGTCTGTACTGAACATACTTTTATTATCAAAATAAACCCAAATGTTATTAAAATACACAAAAGATCCCCATAGAATTCATCCTACTGGTTTTGAGTCAGAAGCAAAGTGACGTAGACAAAGGCCAGTATCTTTCCCACATCAACTTTTCTTTCATTCATTTTTTTGTTCAGCATTTATTGAGACACTAGTATGTCCCAACATTGCACAGCATTTGGAACCTAATATTGAAGAAACCATGGTCTGCAGTGTGAATTGTTAGCCACTCAATAGGGAGGACAGACATGTATCGTGAGATGCAATTTAGTCGGGGTGTTGAGAAGATGCTGAGGGAGCTCAGAGAAGGGTGGGCAAGATGTCAGAAAACGGGCACTGAGCTAATGTTGAAGAATGACTATCTAGAAGAAAAAGAACAATGTTCCAAGGAAACTAAGACCCTCCACCAAGACACAGAAGAAAATGGTTGGGGGCTGGTGAATTGTTTCCTGTGGCTAGAAATTAAGATTGATGGACAGAGAGTGATGGGAGATGAAAATAGAAAGACTGAACCCTGATCGTGCTAAATGATTAAGGCTTTCTTCCCTAGCTTAGTGGTGTTCAAATTGTGGTTCTCACAATCTAGGTTGTGAAATCATGTGGTGGATCACAGCCTGCATTTAAAATAACAACACAAGAACACTAAGGAAGAGAATTAAAAAAATCAGACTACATCACCTATACTGAGGATGAAATATTATTTATGAAATTTATTTTTCTTTTTTCTAATTTTTTAAAAAACTTTTTATTCTTGACAATTATAGATCCACAGGAAGTGGCAAATAAATGTGCAGGGAGCTCCCAGGTACCCCCCCCTTCCAGTGTTAGCATCCTGCACAACCACAGTACAATATTAAAACCAGAAATTTGACATTAGTATAACCCATAGGGTTTATTCAGATTTCACCAGTTATGCACATTCCCATTCGTCTGAATGTGCATCTATAAATCCACGTGATTCCATTGCACGTGAAGTCTCGTGTAATCACCACCACAATCAAGATGCAGAGCTATACCCTCACCACAAGGCTCCCTAGTGCTACCTGCTGATAGCCACACCCACATCCTGTCCCTTCCTAACTCCTGGCAGCCACCAATCTATTCTCCATGAAATTTGTCTTTCGGTTGTGTGTGTGAATATGTGCATGTGGACATGTGCCAGATCAAGATGTTGTCCCTTCCTAACTCCTGGCAGCCACCAATCTATTCTCCATGAAATTTGTCTTTCGGTTGTTTGTGTGAATATGTGTATGTGGACATGTGCCAGATCAAGATGTAAAATGCATTTCTTTCTTGGAGTCCCAGTCCAAAATCATTGAAAGCTACCACTGCTGCCTCCAGAAGGATTTTAGGTGGGGCCAAGGGGGCATGACATCACCAGATTTATTTTAGGGGTTGTCCTGGCAGCACTGTGGAGGACAAATTGAAGAGTCAAGTGAGGGCGAGGGAACCCGGTCTCTGTCTCACCTGCAATGACTTACCAAGTAATGCGTGCCCCCTCCATTTCTCCCTTCATCTCTCTCTCCCTCTCTCCCTCTTTCTCTCCCTTCAATCACTAAATATAGCCCTATATGAGGGTACTTCAAAAAGTTCATGGAAAAATAGAATTAAACCATAATATGAATTTTTCCATGAACTTTTTGAAGACCCCTCATGATATCTCTATTGATCCCTGGTAGTCTTAACAATTCTATCCCACGCTCTTCAAAATATTGTCTTATAACGAGTGTGGCACACCCCCTGGTTAATTAGGATGGCACTACGGTTAATTAATCCTTTTTCACCAACGCCACGCATGGGAATGACAGTAGGACGTTACAGCTCTGTTTATGGTTAACTTGTTCGTGATTTCCTTCACTATTTTTTTTTATTCTATCCTGTGATCATTTTTCAAGTCAAAATACTGCAGCTGGCTGATTTCACTTGTTTTCATTATTGGTAAAGGGTGATAAGCAACCTAACCAAAGGTTATTGTGAATAAGGAAGTGAGGACAGGGGCATTTTCACGGAGGCCAGTGAATTTGGGTTCTGGCTTATGACATGTGTCCTCCTAGTTCTGTTTGCTGTTACACAGGTGGGGGTGGGGGGACATATGGAACGTATAAGGAAAGCTTTGAGAGTCCTTTGTATCCCACCTGGACAGGGGTTTTTTTTGTTTGTTTTTTTCTTTCTTTTTGGTTTGTTCAGGAATACACTGTGAAGCCACATCTGTAGGACAAGATAAATGCAAGAAACCTGGACAGGGACTGTCACTGTCTAGATTGAGGTTACCACTAATTAGGTGGTATTGGGGAATTTAAAAACAAAATGATCAGAACTCAAGGTTAGTGGGTAGGCAGGGACATGAACTGAGACACCGGGAGGAAAGAAGACACCGGCAAGCTGAGGAAGGCTGGATGATCTTTGCTGAAGGCGGAGGTGGAGAATACTCCCCAGGAGTCTGGTGAGCGGGCAGAAGGCGGTGGAGACGCTGAGAGAGCCTCTCGCAGGAGAGGGGAAGACCGTCCGGGCACAACGCAGGTCCACTACTTTTATCTGAAATTGGACTTTAGTCAGCCTCCGTTTACAGTTTTCTCAGTTGTTAAATGGGTATCATAACATTTCCTACATCACATCGTTGCTATAAGGGTCAGCTATACCATTTAAACTCTAGCTTTGTGATAGACATTAACATGCTGTGGAATAGATAATGCTTCTGACTTTTTTATGGGCAAAGGCACCATCAGAGGCAGTGTGGGAAGGGTCGGGCTGGACGAGCGCTCAGTTCCTGTCCCTGTGTAGAAGGGGCCCTTGAACTAGACTGTGTACCGGCGCCATAGCCCATGTCCCAAGTTTCTTTCACATCCAACACTGTTTCAACTATCACTTAAGTTTCAGTCTCCACCTACTCTTCTGGTAGATTCCTGCCCCATAAAGTAACTCTTTGATATTTTTTAAAGCTTATTGTCTATAAGAAGACATTTTTCTTTTCCCTATTTTTTTGACTCTGAATCTATGGTGAAATTTCAAGCATTTATCTCTTTTCTCATTAAAAAGTGACCTTGTCAGAAGTGCCAAGATTTGTCTCCATGAAAAAAGTTTTCTCAGTCCTCAGACTTTGGAGCAGTCTAGCCCTGACTTCCCACAGTCTGCTGCATGGTCTCATGAGCCCTGTCCTTCCTTGGCAGGAAATGGAGAGAAGGTCATCCAGGCGATCTTCCTGCCTTGTGGTCTGGGATTCTCTTTAAGTGTAGAATTGAAAAAAAAAAAAAAAAATCAGAGTGTTTTGTTTCTATATGGACAGTGCCTTGTTTTGCAGGCTAAGTAGCATTATTCCCTTTTTCTTTCCAGGATATTGAGTGATCACTCAGGCATACTCGCTAATAGAAAGTGACTGGTTAAGGGGCTGCATCTTCCTGGCAGAGCCTGTAGCTACCTGTCCCTCCAGATGCTGGGTCTATGAAAATGCTGAGTTTTTCCATTTGTCCAGAGTAACTGAGCTGGAGGCTGTGATTCTGCCAGAAGTGAGTAAAAGCCTCCCCAGAACACGCACTTCCCAGGTGGTCAGCTCAGGTGGGAAGGGAGGTCACCAGGCAGCTGGCAACAATTCCGTTTCGGGGAGCCGAGGTGGCCTTAGCAAGTGCAAGTGCTGGTTGTTTTGAAAGAGTGAAGGAAGAATACCAGTGCAAAGCAATAAACAAAGGAAAACTTACGGCTTGGCAGAACTGTCTATGTATTTACTTCAGCTGAAGCTTTGAACTCAGATGGTTTGTTAGGCCCCTTCTCCTCTTTTCAGAAAGTGTTTTCTGTAAGAAATGTCAAAAGATCCTAGTAGGAGAGGACTGTGAAGACAGACCTTGGACGGCAGGTGCAGCTCTTAGGTCTCCTGGGCCATTGCACCTGCCAGCCCATCAAGGTGAGGAGACACTGCTGTCGCTAACAGAGAGGTGAGGTGAGAAGTTGCTTTTGACACCAGTTGGCCCTGGGCATGCAGTGTTCTGCCTTTTTCCTCTTTTTCTTCTTTTAGCCATTAGTCTGAGATGGCATGAGAAGGGATGTGGAAAGAGGAAATAATTACCAGATTTGAGCAGGAATGGGACCGTCTCTATTCTGTCAAACTAATAGATGCTGCGTGTGACATGCACAATTGGCTTATATGATCCACTTTCCAAGTAAATGTAAATAGCCAGAAATAGAGGCTAAACTGTGTGCAGAATCAGGGTTATCTGGGTGTTCCTGGACTCGGTGCTTTGGGTGCTATCTTAATGAATGGTGACCAGTCAGAATATTCACATCTTTAAGCTGTGTCCAATTTCTTTTAAAAAGAGAGAAAGCCTGAGGCGAAATGCCACAGGTTCAGGAGGAAGCAGCAGAGCATGCATCGAGAATTATTATCATCAGGGAAGGGAGAGGTGACACTGAGCCTGTCACTTGCCTGGTCCAAGCAAGCTGTGGCTGTGGCAATGTTAGGGAGGGGAAATGAGTCTATTTTGAGAAACTAGCCAAAACTTTTCTCCCTGTCCCCTCCCTCCCATATCCTTTTTAAAAAGGCAATGATAAGTTAAGGAGAGGAGCAGGGTTTGTGAAGAAAAGGTCTCATTAACTGGATAATTGAATTAATTATCCATTTTACTTTGGGATTTTAGTGTTTATAGACCTGCGCGCGTGTGTGTGTGTGGTGTGTATGTTTGTATTTAAGGCTTGGTTTTCCATATAATGTGACCAAAGTGGATAGTAAGAAGGTAATTATGTAAGATTCTTTAAACTCAAGGGACTTTATGCACAAATTTGCCCTTTTAATGGACATATAATTTGAATATTGGCTCCAATGCATTTATGTTGCTTTTCCAATTTTTGTATTCCACAATAGGTGTTTTTTCCTTAAATTAGACTGTGCATATAAAAAATACTGTCACGTCTGAATCATATTCTGCTTTTGGGGGGAAAATATAAAACATTTTTTACGATAAAAATAAGCCAATAAATTATAGTAAAAGGAAAAATATATTAATATAAAAATTCGAGAATCACTTCATGTTGGAATTTTATCATTTGTGAAATATTTATCTCTTGGTAAAATTTTAGCTTTCTGAATTGGTTTCTGTTTTGTACAATATTATTTATGTTGTGATATTGTGCTTTGTTTTATTACTACATCCTGGTTTATGATTTTTCTGTCTCTTTATTTTCAGTGTTTGTTGTCACTTAGTTTGGCATCTTTTTTGTTAACATTATACCATCATGCCATTCTACTGTGAAATCCTTTAAAGAGGAAAAAAATCAATCTATGTATGTGATATATGAAACAAAATAAAAGCTACTTTATTGTCTTGTTTTTCTCATCTGTTTCACCTTGTTTTCTTGACATTCTTGAGCATATATATATACTTTAATGTATTGTCTTGCTGCTATAGGACTAACTTCTCTTATGTCACTCAGAATACCAATCCATTGATCAAAATTTCTTAATTACTCCTTGTTAGTTACCCCCTTAACTCTAAACTACTCTTCCTTTATTTAAAAACCAAGTTGGCTTTTAAATATTGTTGAATAGATAAATGAATGACCCTGTTACTCCCCATTCTAATCAGACCCGTATCCTGAGTCTCCCAGGAACATACAATGTGCTGACCCTTCGCTCATGGTGATACACTTTTCAGAACAGGAAGGAGAGAACTCTCTGGTAGAACGAAGGAGCAATGTGGCATTTGACGTGCATTCCATCCTCATCCTGTCTTGAAGGCTCTGTTCAGGTCCACTTCTCCGATAGGGAGCTTCCCAGGAAACTCAAACCTTTCCGATCTTACTTCTCCTCTTGATTTCAATATGATTTCTTTATTCAGCCATACACTCTGCATTAGTTGTCATCAATCTGCATTAGTTGTCATCAAATTACCACAAACACATGAATATCAGTTTTGTCTTCCCAATGACACTATCAGTTATGTTTATATCTCTTTAATAAAACTCATAACATAGAACTGAATATTGGTTGTATGAGTGTTTATTTCTTGTTAACCAATGAATTAACTTCCAAACAATTGACTTAGAAGTAGATTTTGGTTAGGGAACCTGATTTCTGAGCTGAGGACTATCTATCTATGACTTACTTTGCATGAGAAGTAAATATAAATATTTGTTGAATAAACAAACAAATATAAATTCCTGAATATTTTGGTTGTTGATAGATGAGCTGCTAATTTTTTCCCCATAAAATATAGTTCTGTATTTGATAAGCTAATGAGCACGAAAATGTAGAAATGTAGAAAACTGGTAATTCTCTCATTGAATATGTGAAATTTTTCTCTTCTTCCATTTGTAGATTCATGGATTACAAGGCCCTGCACTCCAGGTGGCACACATTATGTAACTGTGGCTTTTTATCTTCCTCTCTTGACCCAGCGGGGTGGGTTTATATTTTCTCTCATACAAACTCAAGATTAGTATTATTATTATATTTTACTTGCTTAGCTGACTAGTCTATATTCTATGAATAAAAAATGGTTTATATAATAAGCGTATAACATGCCAAGTGCTGTCCAGAGAATACTATGCTTTTCCCAGTTGATTTTGAGATGGAAACTTTTGACCCAGGCTCTAAGATAAGCGATCTAAAACATGCCCTCAAATACATTTAATGGTATAACATAAAATGAAGCCTTGTTAGAAATAGATCAAAAATAGAAAGATGCTACATTTTTCCCTTTGAATTCATGCTTTTCACTAAAGCCCTTGTCAATGCGCATTTATTTACTTTCACTTCAAGCTGCTTGATTAATAATATATTTTTTCTATTAGCAATTAGCCAAGATGAAATGTGGAGTTAGGGAGCATTTATACAAAACTTACACAAGTTGAGCATCTCCAATATAAAAATCTGAAATCTGGAGAGAAAAATGGCGACGGGTATGGAGCGCCCGTGTCAGGAAACGGCGCGAGCCTGAGAGCGGTGACCTGTGATACCAGAGTATTGACTGCATTTCTGAGAGCAACAAAGGACGAATAAATCTTTCAACTTTTTTTTTACATCGACAAATAAGCGGCAGCGGGTTCGAGGTTTTGGGGCCGACACGGAGAAGGACTCCTGGGGGTACCCAGGCCCGGCTGTGGGAACAATATTGGCGGCCCACACGGCAAAGGCCGGGAGAGCCAGCGGAGGAACTGCGCGGAGGCATCTGAAACACGCTGAAACACGCCGGAACGGCCCACCCTGCGCCCTCCGTGAGTCACCCCCAGAAAAATCCCACTTGCGGGGCGAAGCCCGACTATTCCTCGCCCACCTAGCCCCCGCTCATCACACCAGGCTGGGCGCCCACAACAAAGCTGCCTCCATTTTCTAGGGAGGAGTCAGACAGGCCCGGCATAGTGAGGGCAGGCCAGTCATCTCTGTCTGACGTGGCTCCCCGCTGGGACGTGCTGTTTGCTTACCTCGGCGCGGAGCGCCCCGGGGCCTGTGGTCCCACTCTTCCCGCGGTTCTCGGACGGGGCTGGCAGCGTGGGAAGCCCCCGGTCAGCCTCGGGGGGGGGGCTGGGAAGAGAAGCCCGCCCAGATCGTCTCTCCGC
>NW_007729276.1:189596-220009 GCF_000696425.1 Galeopterus variegatus | reverse complement strand
TTTTGTGTGTGTGTGTGACCCCTATGGAAAATGGTTTGGAGGTTCCTCAAACAGTTGCAGATAGATCTACCATATGACCCAGCTATCCTACTGCTGGGAATATATCCAAAGGAATGGAAATCATCAAGTCGAAGGTACACTTGTTTCCCAATGTTTATTGCAGCACTCTTCACAATCGCCAAGAGCTGGAATCAGCCCAAATGTCCATCATCGGATGAGTGGATATGGAAAATGTGGTATATCTACACAATGGAATACTACTCAGCTATAAAAACGAATGAAATACTGCCATTTGCAACAACATGGATGGACCTTGAGAGAATAATATTGAGTGAAACGAGTCAGGCAGAGAAAAAGAAATACCACATGTTCTCACTTATTGGTGGGAGCTAAAAAAAAAAATAAACAAATTAATTTACCCACAAACACACACAAAAAAAACTGGGGGTGGGGGGTGGGGAAGAAGATATAACAACCATACTTTTTTTTTTGAAGTTGTTACAACAAGCAAACAGAAAGGACATTCTTGGGGGGGATGGGAGAGAGGGAGGAGGGCGGGAGGTGTCAGTGATGGGCCATAATAATCATATATATTGTATATTGACAAAATAAAAATTAAAAAATTAAAAAAAATAAAAAAATAAAAAAAAATAAATAAATAAAAATCTGAAATCTGAAGTGCTCCTAAATCTGAAACTTTTTGAGTGCCGACATAATGCTAAAAGGAAATGCTCATTGGAGCATTTTTAAAAAATTTATTAAGAATATTCATGAGATACAAAGCTAATTATCATCCCTCCTGCCCATGATGTGAGGGCCAGATTCATACTGGGGGCATACCCATTACCAGAAATTACTTTTGTACCCCTTGTCCCCACCCAATTATTCCCCAACCTCCTTACCACACCCCCTTTCCCCCCACAACACTTTGTAGCCCTAGGAATGTTCCCTCCCTCTGTTGGATCATGGCACTACTGTGATCTTTCTTTCCTGCCTTCCTTTCTCTCTTAGCTCCCACTTATGAGTGAGCACATGTGGTATTTATCCCTCTGTGCTTTGCTTATTTCACTCAACGTAAATTTCTCCAGGTTCATCTGTGTTGTTGCAAATGGGAGTATTTCATTCTTTTTTATGGCAGAATAGTATTCCATAGTGTATATATACCACAGTTTCCTTATCCAATATCCATCAGTGGACATTTAGGTTGGTTCCATATCTTGGCCATTGTAAACAGAGCTGCAGTGAACATGGGAGTGCAGGTATCTCTTCAACATGATGATTTCCATTCCTCTGGATATATACCCAGAAGAGGGATTGCTGGATCATAGGGAAGATCTATCTGTAGTTGTTTGAGAAACCTCCATACTGTTTTCCATAGTGGTTGTACTAATTTACAGTCCCACCAACAGTGTAGTGGTGTTCCCTTCTCTGCACACCCTCGCCAGCATTTGTTACTCACTGTCTTTTTTATTATAGCCAGTCTAACTGGGGTGCGGTGGTATCTCAATGAGATTTTAATTTGCATTTCCCTGATGACTAGTGATGTTGAGTATTGTTTCATGTATACTGAAGTCTGTGGGATACTGCAAAAGTGGTGCTAAGAGGCAAATTTATTGCAGTAAATGTTTATATCAAAATTACGGAGAGACTTCAAATAAACGACCTAACAGTAGACCTCAAAGAACTTGAAAAACAACAACAATCCAATCCTAATGGCAGTAGACAGAAAGAAATAATTAAGATCAGAGCAGAACTAAATGAAATAGAGACCCCCCAAAACAATAGAAAAGATCAACAAAACTAAAAGTTGGTTTTTGGGGAAGATAAATAAAATGAATATTGGAGCATTCTGGATTTCACATTTTCAGATTATAGAGGCTAAACCGGTATGTATTTTGCAAATATTTCAAAATCTGAAAAAATTTGAAATCCAAAGCACTTCTGGTCCAAAGCATTTCAGAGGGAGTGTTGGCATGCTGTGGGTGACACTCATACATTAAGCTGTTCTGAGTGAAGCCCAAAGACGAAGCCGGAAAGGCTTAATTTAGCATTTTGAAGACCTTTGAGGGTCAAGGCTATCCAAGTGACAATTGTCTTTTTATTGAATTATCATCCATTCGTTTTCTCAGAATCTCTGAACTCTCTTGCCTTCAGTTCCTCAATATTGAAGCCCGCATTACTACTCGGCTCCTCAGCTCCCAACTACTCCGGCTTCTTGGGTCCCACTCTCTGTCCCATCAATCATTCTAACTGAGTGACAACAGTCGGTCTCCTGCTTTCCACTCTTTCCTCAATAGGGTTAAATTTCAAGTTTTGTTCTCTACAAAATAATTCCTGTTTACTCATTAATCAGCTTCCTTTTGATGCCATTCCTGCAGAAATGGAATCTGGTGTTGCATTGCAATTAGCACATTGTAAACTTCCAGGGGGAATCTGCACTGTTTTACATTCTGCACCTGTTGAACCCTGCACCTGTTAGTAGTCCATGATTCATATAGAAACAGAACTTAGGATTGATGGTTTACCTATCCTCCTCCTCTACCCCTCCCCCCAAAAGAACCACTCCTATTTCTGCCCAGGTGAAAATAAGAGCCTCAAGACACAAGCTGCTGGAAGGGACAATACATCCACAAGCTACCCGAGGGACATCTGGGAAGGGAAGTGTCACCTCCTTTGAGGTTTATCAGCTGGTTATGTGTGTATTTCTAGCCCTAGCAGAGTATGACCTTCTGCTCCCCCTGGGCTGTCTCCCTGCAGACTGCACAGCATAGTCACTATCCAGCCACAGGCAAGGGCGAAAGGTCAAAACCCCCTAGGCTGAGTTGCCTCTCTCCTCTTCTTACCCTACGGCTGCTTCTGAAGATAATCTGCCACTCAGCAGCACTTTAAAAAAAATAGCATTGGAGAACTAAAGAATTCACTGTGGAATACTGAATATTTTAGATTATTATATCTAAATCTGGGGTGCTTATATTCTTGGGAAATATTAAATGTTAGCTTAACTTGGCAATTCCATAAAGTGTTCATGGTAAATCAGCAATGTCACTCTTTCCCTGGGTCTCCTGCAGGTGAAATCACGTTGCCCTCACAGCACCACAACATGATGATTTTGGGGGCTGGGGAGGAGAGAGGACAAGGAATGACGTGAGACTGACAGATGCAAAATGTAAAATGGAGTTGTGTTCTTTTAGCCTCCATGAAACACTGTGTGGTGAGAAAAGAACATTTGGTTTGAAGTAAAAAATTGCTTTACTTTCTTGCCGTATGACATGGTGCGAATCGTCCAACCTCTCTTTTCCCCAGTCTCCTTACCTGTGAAATGGGGGTAATATTAGTACCTGCTCAAGTTCAATAGTAGCTAACATTTTAAAGAGTTTCTTATGTACCAGGCACTGCTATAATAGCTTAGTATGTTTTAACTCCTTTAACCCTCAAGTCTATAAAGTAGGTATCATTGTTGTACCCATTTTACAGATATGACAGTTGAGGCACAGAGGACAAGGAACCTGTAAGTGGCAGAACCAAGATTTAAACCCAACCCTTCTGCCTC
Organism: Galeopterus variegatus; assembly: GCF_000696425.1. Taxonomy (NCBI): domain Eukaryota; kingdom Metazoa; phylum Chordata; class Mammalia; order Dermoptera; family Cynocephalidae; genus Galeopterus; species Galeopterus variegatus. The sequence continues at coordinate 216,459 of NW_007729276.1, read as the reverse complement.
CAAACCTATGAAGGTACAATTTGTCTCTAACACATTTCACAGGATGGTCATTCAGGTCAAATTACTTCTTTAGCTCTGATGAAAATATTAATATGAGGTGTTGTAATACTGAGGCAGATGATGATATAAATATATACGATTTCTATCAGTCTCTTCCTGGCTAGTCTAGTTGTGTTTGGGGTGTTTCGATTTGATCCATGTTCTATTTAAATCCATGGAATAATGAATCATGTGGTAATAGGATTATAGACTTCCTGAAATGTAAAGCTGAAAGAGCAAAAGCCATCTGCACATTGGAGATCAAGACTGAACCTTTCCTTGCACTCAGATTGAATCTTCTTTGTATCAGCCAGAGGCTGCTTGAGAGGCAGCTGGAGCAGTTATTAAGAATGAGGGTTTGAACCTTGGCTGTGCCCCTTATTAGCTCTATGACAGTAGGTATGTCACTTGATCTCTGTGCTTTGGTTACCTCATTCATAAAATGTGGGCAATAGTGTTACTTTCCTTACAGGGTTGTGATGAGGGTGAAGAGTTAGTGTGTGACCAACACCTGGAAGTGTATCCAGCACAGGGTAAGCTCTTTCTATAGATGTTAGCTATTACTAATCAAGCTTTTCCAGAACAAACTTTCTTTTCAAAATTAGTAGATAATGCATCTAAAACAGACAGACAGAGAAGGATGTTTCCCTAATTATATGTACGTTGAGGGAGGCATGGGAGACAGAGTGAGAGAGAAAATGTGAGAGAGAATATGTACTGTATATGAATTAGGTAAAAATTCTTTGAAGATGGTGGGGATAGTGACTTGGTAGGGGAAAAAACTGAAAACACATTGTAGGGAAGACAGAAAACTCCCACTGGGAGATCCTAAAAGGAATCCCTGAAGGCACATGGGCATGGCCCTGGCATTTCTCAGGGCTGTCTAGTCCGCACTCAGATGCAGGTGGGAGCTGATTTGGAAGGTGGGTGTCTCCCACAGGCTGGAGACTGGAGAACATGATTCTAACTTATTCTCTCAGAGCTGCAGAAGCTCAGTGCCATTGCATTTTGCTTCATGTCAGCCAACATTGCTCAGAACAGATGTTCATAGTCCTCCAAAATAAGCTTATTTTTCATGGCAGGCACAATGTGAGCTAAGCATATTTCCAAACACAGCAGAATGGCTTCTGTGTGCAGCTGTAACTTATATCTCTTAGCATATCTGCAAATGTCAGAGGTACTCAAAAGACTTTTTTTTTTTTTTTAGCATTCTATTGTTAGTAGCTTGGGTTCAAGGCTAAGTCTCCATGTATTTGGGGCGATGAGGAAGAAAATTAGCTTAAAACAGTGAATCAGTGAAAATGTCTTAGAAATTTTTAGCATTAATTATTTCCAGTGCAAAAAGAGACATAAACTCTCATCCAAGAAACTTTAGACTATATAAATCTTGTTGGACATACTTTAGTAAAAGTATTATGATTTTGAGCTTTGCAAATTGATGTCTGTGAAAGCTATCACATTTTAAATAAAACCTTATGTATACCATCAGTTTGCTTAATAAGTTTAAACTTTTGTTATAAGCCTTAATGATTATTACAAATTCTGAATAGTGAGATTTAAATTAATCTAATTTTATGTTTGCAACTGTTTAGTGCTTCTGAGTAGCACATAGTTTAAAATAAATGAATAATGCATTATATGAAATTAGTTTTCTGAAATACGGAGCTTTTTCTTAGGGTTCTGTGTTCAGTTTGGGCAAAGGCCTAGAGGCAGTGGGGTGAAAAACATTTTGGAGTCAGATCGGCTAGCTTTAGGGTGCTGACTGCAGCTTTCCAGCCTTGCTATCTCAGGTAACTCAGGGAACCTTCAGAGGCTTTGTCTCATCTGTAAGATGGAGGTTTGAGTGTGAAATTAGATAGCGTCCATAAAATAGCTAGCATACTTCTGACACCTGTTAGACACTCAAAATATGGTGGTTATTATTTTAATTCTGGTGGTTTTTAGAATCTGCCTACAAATTCTTTGATACATCTCCTTTCAGAGGGGGAACTCTGCTTCTCTTTCCTTTGGATGTGGGCTGGGCAGGGACTTGTTTCTAATGAATACAATGTGGTGAAGTGATAGTGTATGACTTCCAAGACTGTGTCACGAAGAGAATACAATGTTTACTACCAGCCGCCATGTTGTGAGGATGCTCAAGCAGTCTATGGAGAGGCCCACTTGGAGGAGTCCAGCTTAGGGGTGGAACCAAGGCCTCCCACCAGTATCCAGCACCAACTTGTTGGCTGTGTGAGTAAGCCACCTTGGAAGACAATTTTCCAACCTCAGTCAAGCCTTCAGGTGATTGCATCTTGTCTGCAGCCTCAGGAGGGACCCTGTGTCACAACATCCAACTAAACTGCTCCTGATTCCTAACTGTGAGATAATACCTGCTTACTGTTTTAAGCCACTACATTTTGGGGGTAATTTATATATCAATAGACAATACAGTAAAGAGAGCAGTAAAACTTACCCCAGAGAGGAGTGAAAAAACTGAATTAGTTAGCAGTCCCTGCCTGTGTCCAGGCAGTTACAATTGAAACTAAAAATTAAGAGCATCATTAATTTTTTAATGTATTTATTCATTTTGCAAATTTATAGAGTACTGCCTGGGCCCTGGACACCATGTGAGCTGCTGAAACCAGGATCTGTTACTGGACAGAGACAAAGGCTCCTGATGCCTTTATTCCCCAGATCTAACCAAAGCCTAGTGCTACCTCCAGGGATCTTCTGTTCACCATCTCTATCTCACTGCCACCACCCCTGGGCATGCCACTGTAGTCCCTTCCCAGGACTACTGACAGAATGGTTTCTTAGCTAGGCTTCCTGCTTACATTTTGTCCTATTACAAAACACATGTGTAATTATTAATTATAAATAGCCTGACTGAACTATATAAGCCAAATCAAATTATTTCTTGCTTAAAACATTATGGTGTCTCTTCATCTATTTAGGAAACAATAGGACCTTTCCTGGCTCATGAGGCCCTCCCTGATCCGAACCCCACTTGCCTACGTCTTTGAATTATTATCTTCCATCACTCTATCCTTGTCTGGTTTTGCCTCAGCCACATTAACATTCATTCTGTTCCTCAGACTCGTTGGGGGATATTGTTATAGTAAGTGCACCAATGAGTCACCTGTCCCTGTATCCATGCCCTTGTGTGCCCCCCCAGATTGACTCTGCCCTTGACCTTGTGACTTGCTTGGACCTCTGCGACAAGAGCAAACATGATGTAAGAGGAGGCTTGATAAACACTGCACGTTCAGGATTTCTCTCTCCAGCTGCTTGTAGAAAAAGTCGGAACTGCCCTGTATTTGATGGGCGACACATGGCTCAGGTTCCTTCATCATCTCTGCCAACCTCCAGACAGAGTGTGAGCCCATCATGGGATGAGCTGCTGTAGCTCAGCCCAGCCCACACTGCTGACCCACAGAATTGTGACAAGTACATGGTTGTTGTTTTCAGTCACTAAGTGTTGAGGTGGCTTGTCACTGGCAGTAGACAACTGATATCCACACTGAGCTCATCCCTATTCCTGGGTGCAAGTACTGTTTCCTCTGCCCGGTTTGTTCTCTTTTCATAGCCTCTCGTGGAGGGATTCTTTTGGTCCTTTAGATCCTAGTTTAAATGTCACCACTCTGAAAGGACTGGCCTCACCACTCAGCTCAAAGTAGGGCTGTACCCACTCTCTGTCATACCACCACGTTGTCACCATGCTATGTTTATCATTGTCTGGAGTTTTCTCGTTTTCCACGTTTTATCAAATCTAAGAACCTATTGATTGTAACCCACACTCCAGCTTCAGAATTTTTACAGTATAAAAAATGTAAAAAAAAAAAAAACGGCCGCTTTGAACCGATTTAGTACAACATCTGACTATTTATTCCTTTTTGTCTCTCCATGGGAACATATGCCCTGGGAGAGTAGGAGCCTTCTGCTTGGTCTTGCCTCCACCAATTGCTTCCCATATTGGAAAAAAGTAAACTTTCTAAAATACTCATCTAATCATGCCACTCTTCTACTTCAAATGATTAATTGGCTTCTCACTGCTCTTAGGGAAAAATTCACAATACTTCAAGACCCACATGCCCTTTGAGACTGGGCTCTTGCTGAGATATCCGTCCAGAATCAGACCACCCTCTATGTGGCTTATTTTCCAGCAGCATGCACCTTCTTTGTGGTGACCACACCATCCTGCCTCATGGTCACCACCATGCTGGCACTCTCCCAGATGCCCTTCACCTGGCAAACTTGTACTAATCATCCATCCCCAATTGTCACATTCTCAGCTAAGCCTTGTCTGCCCCTCCTGACAGATTTAACATCACTTTTAATGAAAGTCTACACCAATAACTACTGCAATTATAAAATACTTGTACGATCGTTGACTTATTTATTTAACACGTACTTATTTTGTGTTGAACACCTACCGTATGCCAGATACGGTTTTGGGTGCTGAGGTAACATCCGTACAACCAAAAAAAAAAATTCTTGCCAAATGGAGCTTATGCTTCAATGAAGGTAGACAGACAATAAATAAGATAAATATAAAAATATGAGGACATCACATGATAATGAGTGCTATGCAGAGAATTAAGGCAGAAAAAGGGAAATCAGAAATCCTAGTGGCTTGCGGGGGGACTGTAATTTTACATAGAATGCTCAGGAAAAGATGACATTTGGGTAAAAACTGAAGGTGTTGAGGGAGTAGGGTTAGCAGATGTCGGGGGAAGGGTATTCTAGGAGGTGGGAACAGCAAGTCCAAAGTCCTGAGGCAGGATCCGATCACTGTGGTGGATTTTAAGAAGATCCTTTAGGAAAGCACTGTGGCTGGAGTACAGTTAGCACAGGAGAGAACCGAGAGACGAAGCAAGAGAGATGATGAGGGGGGTTGTGTAGAGCCTTGTGGGCCACTGTGAGGACATTGGCTCTTATTCTGAGGAAGCCCTTTGATTAGGAGAGTGACAATGATCTGAGCCAAGTTTTACAAGGACTCCTTTGTCTAATATGCTAAGAATTGATTTTTGAGGAAGGAGAGCAGAATCTAGGTCACTGGGGAGAAGCTCAATAATTTAAGAAAGAGATGACCATGGCTTGTGAGGTATGGTGCTCAGTGGTCAGAGTCTGGATGCAATTTGGAGGCAGAACCAAGAGGATTCCTGTGGGATTTAGTATGATGGTGTAAAGTCAAGAAGGACGTCAAGAAGGACGGCAACTGAAAGGATGGAATTGTCATTAACCAAGATGGGGAAGGCTGAGGTAGGCAAGACTTTAGTGGAAGAAGGGGAGTTTAGTTTTGGATGTGTTAAGTTTATAATACCTTCTAAATATCCAAACTGTAGCTATCAGAGTTGCATCTATAGATCTAGAGGTCAAAGAAGATGTCTGAGCAGGGGATATAAATTTAAGAGTAATCGGTATCTAGAAGATATTTAAAGGCTTGCACGCAGAAGAGATTACCATGAAGACAGTATAGATCACGGAAGGGGTCAAAGATGGGACTCTGGGCAGTCCACTCAACAGTGGTCAGGGGAATGAGGTGACTGGGGACATCAGCCAGGAGGATGTGAGATCCCATCAGTAAAGGAGGAAGGAACAAGCAGCTCTGTCTGATTGCTGCAAGGAAATCAGATTAGTTGAGTATTGGCTATTGACAGCACTGACAAGGGTGGTCTTGTGGTCAGAGTGAGGATTTCATGCCTTTATCTCTCACTACACAGAATTAACTGTAGTTTCTGTTGTTTCCACTACTGTATTAACAGTATTTAGCACAGTTCCTGGAGCATACTAGAAATTAAATTAATAGTTATTGAACAAGTGATTGAAAACTGATCATTAGGTAGTTTATTATGGTCCTCAAGTGAATTTATCAGGGAAATTACAAAGTAATTCCCTTATGATTTAGAAATTTGACTGCTTTTTCAATGGGTTGGAGTCACCAGAAGATGAAGATATGAGAGCATTTTGACCTCAATAAATGTTAGCTTTTATCATAAGCACTATGAGTCCACATTAATTTACATTTTAAAAGAGAAAACTTTGGTGTCGTGAGAAGCTCGTCTTACTTTTTGAGTTCCTAATGTAAGGATCCATGTACAGAGGGCATGCTTCTATGCCTGGCTGGGGAGGAGAGGGCTCTGCCCACTGGTCAAGGAGGAAAAAAGCCTCAAGTTGGCTTCAGAGTGGCCTCAGAATGGTGGGGTAAACTGTTGCTTGGTGACTGATGTCATGCAGTTTGGAAATGGTCTCCAGAACCCTTGAAATAGTTCTCTTACCTATTGGCATCAGAAATTCCTTTAATAGGCTCCAAATAGGTTCCAAACTTTTCATTCCATAATTTTTATGATACACTAGTTCAAGATGTAGAGAAAAGGCAGTTTCTTTCTTTCTTTCAATGCATGAGCCTTTACAGGAAGACATAGTCTCACAGAATATGATTAAAGCACAAACAAGTTGGTCTATGATTCCTACCAAAGTGTCAACTTCTCAACCCTCCATCAGATTCTATTTACATAGATGAAGGAAAGAGACAGGTGGAGTCATCCTGAAGGGTTCATGTGGAAACTAGCTCTTGGACAGCCAGAGGAGGGACAGTTCTGTTGTCAATGGGACTTGGCAGCAGCAGCAAGTTGGGACCTGGTATGTATCCTGTGGCCTTAGGCTGGTGAGATACATCCATGGAGCCAGCTGGACATGCTTATGGCCGACTTACCTCTGGAGAGAGTGGCCAGGCGTCAGGAGTCAAACTGGCCAATATCATCTGCAGGGACCACACAGGTAGTTGCAGAACTATTTTTTTTTTTTACATCCATAGGGTCTAGGCATTGAGACTGAAGCTGCTTGTGTGAACATAACCCAACAATCCTTTTAAAAACACATAAGTACAAGTCAATTACACACATCCATTTAAAACATGGCATTAGCACGTATACTGCCGTATTCTAAGAAAGATGCCTCAACCAGCTTTACATCTGAGGCCCGTAGGCATCACTTTGGAGTCTGATGACCAAAGAACCTGACTACAAAGCAAAAAGAGATTATCCAAGCTAAATCTCACCAAGACACCTGGGAAGAGGAACAATGAACTGAGTTCATGTCAACATGTACGTGACGGATATCTAATACTTTCCTGAAAGCAGGTTTTGTTAAAAGTGGGAGAGAGCAGGAGGGTCCTGAGTGTTTGAATGTGAAATTGAGAGCGGGGGAAACAGAGGATGCAAAGCACAACTCTGTCATTTTCTAAACCTTATTCAAAAGTAGTTTCGTTTGGCTGTTTCTCTTCTCAACGCAAACAGGATCTTAGCCCATAATGTTCTTGTCGAGATTTCTTATTACCAAGGATGCTGATTTCATTGCTTTTTCTCCCAGATAAAATGTATGAAGTTAGTATGAAGCTGTTTAACAGTTCATTCATTTATTATTTATCAAACATTTATATTTACATTTATCCAACAAATAATTATTATTGCCCTGCAATAAGTTCTGTAGAGATGCATAAGTGAGAGTTTTGTCCTATAAATCAAACCTGGTTTCCAAACCTGGCTGTGGATTTAAAAGGCAATACATACGGGCCGGCCTGGTGGCACAGTGCTACAGTGTGCTGCTTGGGAGCGCGGCAGCGCTCCCGCCGAGGGTTCGGATCCCACATACAGACCGGTTCCCGCTCACTGGCTGAGCGAGGTGCGGGCGCAGCACCGAGGGTTGCAATCCCGTTGCCGGTCCCGGTCCGGTATGGGCGCGACACTGAGGGTTGCGATCCGTTGCCGGACACGAAAAAAGACAAAAAGGAAAAAAAAATAAATAAAAAAAAAAATAAAAGGCAATACATACTGTTAATAATAATTCAAACACTATAATGTGTATGTAATTAAAAGATATGAGCACCTGCAAGTTAACGTTTTGGTAATCAACCCTCCAAAATCATTGCTAATTTGCTCGCTTTCTCTATTTTTCTTCTGTTGATTATTGTTGAGATAGTTTTAAAATACATTTCTGATAGGAAGATAAAGACTTTCTCATTATAAATGTTAAAATTTTATATAAGATCATGATAAATAAATTAAAAATCCTAGAGCCTTGAGGAAAGTAGGATTTTGTTCAATTCTTAATTTAACCAAGTGGCAGATGTTTAGATTTAAAATTGTTTTTTCTATATTAAATAACACTGTGTTTAACATCTTCGTGCACACATTTTTTAGATGTTGAATTGTTAAACTACTGTATGGAAAGGCTGCACCCACCAATATTGCACAAATGCCAACTTGGAAGGAAAGTATGTTACATAAAGCACAGTGTTTTGTGGTTCAGGTAAAGTTGATTATTATTGTTTTGTTCCCTGTGGATTTCTGTAGCTACACTATGCAGAAATTTGGGGGATGGTTAGCTGGAGAAATATTCGCTCTAGTAAAGTCTGTTGCTACTTCGACAACTTCATCTGAGTAGATAATAGAAAAAAATAACATGTCTAATTCTGGGCATAGACCCATGCTTAGTTTTGAGGTCAAAACTCTGAAAGTGGAAAACCTGCAAATAGCAGCTAACAATGTGGGTGAAGTTTCATTCCCTGTGTGGTGGGCACCGCCTTATCACACACTTTATTTTGCTAATAAAAATAACATTGTCAAACAAAAATACCAGCTAACATGGTATTGGGTTATATATTTAGCAGTAATTCTCTTATTTTACGCTCACAAGTACTTTAATAGGAAGCACCAAGGTAACAGAGAAGTAATTTGAAGTCTCCAGGGAAACCAGGATTTGATCTGTAAGATTCGACTCCAGAGCCATGTTCTTGACATCAGCTACCTTGTTATTAATAAGCTATTGATAGGACAATGAAATTAAACTTTTAAGGATATATTAAACAAAATCAATTTTATATGAGTAAGATTCTTAATCATACCTATATAATAATTTTCTAAATTTAAAGTGCATATTGATGATTTATTCAAAAACCTTAATGAGTACCTCGTATTTGCCAGGCACTGTGCCAGGCACTGGGATACACAATGGTGACCAAGATAGATGTGAACCTTGCCTTTATAAAGATGTCACACTGTAGAGGAGACAGGCAGGAAAATGGGTCGTTGCAGAACTGTGTGTGAGGCCTGAAAGTGGGCAAGCCCAGGGTGCTGTGGGCAATGAAAGAGAGGGCCCAGACTTTGTAACTTCGGTCCAAGGTTTATCTTTAAAGCAGACTAAAGCAAAGTAAAAGTAGTTTATTTTCACATATACAGCCTAAAGACAAAATATAGTCTTGTCTAGGAATCAATGTTGGAAATATTAGACAACTATAACATTCAAGGTTGATAAATAGCTCATTTCTTATTTTCTAACTGGCCTTATAGTATGACCAGAATTTCAGATAAAGCTGAGAAAAATATGTAGCTTTTGGAAACTGGGCAGTTTTCTTTAGTGTTTCTAGTAATTTATGGGTCTCATGGGAAAGTTGTTTAGCTCTGGCTTCTGGGATGTGCTAGAACTTTATAGAAATTGACAGGCAGCTTTCAGAAAGAGAGAAGTTTCCAAAATTTATATTTCAATCTTGTTCCTGAAGTCTCTTGATACCAGATCTCCCAGCCACTAAACCAGATACATTTAGGTGAGCTTCTGTCACTGTGAAAACTGGGTATGTCCCACGGTGAGGGGCATGTCCATCACTGCCTCCTAAGAGAACACTAACAGAGTAACCTTGTCACTTGGGCACTGGCAATCATCTGGGGAAAGGGACTAACTGTCTTCGTTCACTATGCATCTTCAGTGTGCGCAATGCCTGACACACAAAGTGGGTGCTTAATGATTGTTTGTTAAATGAGAGAAGTGTATCTCTGGGAAAACTTTAAAATATACAAAGAAGAGCTAGTGGATTGATCTTAGGTTGCCTGCTAAAGCAGCTCCATTTTCTATGTTGCAAATCTCCTCTGTCTACTTCTCCTGTAAGTGCATAGCATCTGAAGGAGGGGCCGCCTTAGATGAACAAAATATGTTGAAACAGGTGACATTTCCACAATCTATTTAACTCCCCAGTATCAAGTCACACCTTTCAGTGAGTGGTATCACTATTTCTCTAGTATCCTGGAGATGCGTTTGGAACACATGATTTGAGGAAATGGGTTTGTTTTCAAAATATAAAGTGTATTTCTAAGTGTTATGTCAAGAGTATAATAGAGGAAGGACAGTATGTTCTAATAATCCTAATAATTTGTCCACCTTCTATCAATTTTTTTTATAACCAAAAAGAGCAGTTTCTAGAAGACAGATTGTGGGCTCTTCTGCTTTGAGCTGCTGACCTCAGAGGAAAACATGCTGCATGTGCTGATCGCACTTCCGTGGTGCGGGGGATATTACCAGGGAAACGGTGTGATATTCACTATCTAATTCTTTTCACTTCTTTCAATAAAGATGCTGAAAGAACTGATTTTAATCGGAGACTATCTCTTTCAAAGACATCTCAAGAGATGTAGTGCTACTGGAGAAGCTAAAAGATATGAAAGTATTTGTTAACAAGCGAGGGAAGCTTTAAAACAATGTGGAATAGGAAATGTATACCTGGTGACCTGTCCCCTACCTGGAAAGATAGTAAAAGAGATCTGATAGGGATGGCAACTGTCACTGGGTACTGATGTTAGACTTACTTTCTAATGGAAAGACAACAAAGGCCAAGCTCAGTGGGTAATCAGTGATCAGACAAAACCGTCCGGAAGCATAAGGGTCTTACCTGAACATTACTTCAAAGAAGTGTTCTACCACTGGGAAACACTTCACGATATATAGAGAAAGGAAGCTCAAATTGACGTTTAGATTATCTACCTAAAATGATCTCAGAAGAAGTATAGCTGGAAAACTATTCTGCACATTATTATTATTTGTTTTTAGAAATATAGAATTAGTTTTATAGTGCACCTTTCACCTAAATGTTTAGATTGCATCTGTAAAACAATAAATTCTTTTATCCAACCGCCCTAAATTGAGTTGCCTGAAAAATTTGCAATGCCAGTGTATATGTTATCATGTCCATTTTATGTGTATGAATATGTGCATAATTTAAAAAAAACTTTAGTTCACTCAAAGTAAAAATTATAAAATAGGAAGGGTGGTATTTTGCAAATAGCATATATGTATGTATGTATGTGTGTTATGAAATCAATAAGTTATTAAACAAGATATGTGAAATGTGTTTTGTTCAATATAATAGATGAAATTGTAGGAAAATAGAACAAGTAAAGTTCATATGCCATTTGATTTGAATATTTGAGATTTGTGTAATATGAGTGATTTTAAAAATTTTTTTATACTAGTATTTAGAGCAGTACAAATTATTCTTCTCACCATATTGTTTTTAGAAGGAGAAGATAATATATATGATATAAAATGTATATTCTGAAATCATGTATTCTCCAAATGATCTAATAATGGTACATGGAAATAATTGATGAATAATGTGCCTGAGAGCCTTTTATGATTTGGGGAATATAAGATAGGGTGAAGTACATTAGCCACAAAAGCAAAAATCCCAGGAAACGTCATTATCCATTAACCTTGTCTTTTGCTTTGTTATTAATGGGTAAGATAAGGGGCTCCCCAGGACAGTGGGAATGATTCCATGAGATAATCAGATGATTGAAAAATGTAAAGGAATGTTTTCAGTGACTGTTAAGGTTTATATATATATATACATATATATATATATAAGTACACTTCATTCTTTCAATTACAGTTATACTTTCCCACATAAATCAGGTTCCATTTATTAAATACAGTTATTTTAAATTAATGTACAAGATTTGTTAGCAATTGTGATTCAATCTTACTGTATCTGAGCACATAAATATGATGCTGTATGATTATTTCTATTTTAAGGTCTAGTTATATTTTTCAATGTACTTTTGGAGTTTCTTCCTAGTACTTTGTATTGTGGTGCATAAGTTCATAGAAAGTTCAAGGTGATTACAAACTTTTGTTTAAGAGGACAGAAATCACAATAATTCCTTTATTGAAGAGTGTAAATTTTTTTTTTCCTTTTTGTCTTTTTTACTGACCGGTAACGGGATCGCAACCCTCGGTGTCGCGCCCGTACCAGGGACTGGCAATGGGATCGCAACCCTCGGTGTTGCGCCCGCACCACGCTCAGCCAGTGAGCGGGAACCGGTCTCCACATGGGATCCAAACCCTTGGCAGGAGCGTCGCCGCGCTCCCAAGCGGCGCACTCTCCAGTGTGCCACCGGGCCGGCCCGAAGAGTGTAAATTTTTAACTCAGTTTAATATGTTTACATTAGAAAAAGCAATTGAAAAATGTTTTGCATCAATATATTTAATTAACTAATTACTTTTATGTCATAACATAGATGCATATATTAAATCTGTATGTTTGTATATACATTCCTCTCCATTACCCTTTCAAAACTGTTTGATTGTTTATCTTTTATAATTACAGTTGAGAAATCCTACATTAATTTGAATCTCTTTCTCATTTAGGTAACCACTTTTGCTTCTAGAAAATTGGATTCTTCTCTTTATGAAATTTTGATAAGCAGACATCTATACGTGTATTTTCTTTTAATATTTTTGTGCAGCAACCGGTGAGCACCGCTCTCTTAAGGACTTAAGTCCTTCTTAAGCTCAAGAAAGTTTTTTCTTGTTTCTTGGATTGATTTTCTGTAATTTAATGCAGTCTCTCCTTATAGTACTTGGTGGGCATGACTGTCCTAATAACTCAAGTCCAGCTTCGGGTCAAGGAATTTTCATCTTTTTTATTATTTCTTCTCTACCACTTACTCCGTTCTCTTCTCCTGATGCTTCTAATAGGTAAATATTGTGACTTCTGGATCTATCTTTCTTTTATCTTAAGCTCTCTTCCATACTATCTTGGGGTTTTTTTGTTTTTGTTTTTAAGCTGTAGGGAATCACTCAAGATGGGATTCCAAATCAACAACTCAGTTTTCTGGAGCATCTGTTATGCAATTACATCCATTTATTAACTTTTAAGTTATAGTAAGCGTATTTTTAAATTCCAAGAGGATTTTCTGATTCTACATTTGTTTGCATAGTAGCCTGTTCTTCTTTTATGGATTTGAGAAGCAGCTGGATCCTAGATGTATCTGAAGACAATGAAATTTGGTGATAGATTGCACTGCACATGGGGCGCGGAAGAAAGAGTCAAGGCTGAGTCCCAGATTGTAGGGCTGAGTACCTGAAAGGAAGCGTATCCATTACTGAGATAAGGAATACCAACAGGTTTTCAGGAGAGGTTAGGATTCAGTTTTGCACCCGTCATATTTGAAATACCTGTTAGACATCCAAATAAAGATGTCACCAAAGCATTTGGATATACACATGTGTGGTTTATGGGAGACGTCCAGGATAGAGATATGAGTTTGTGAGCCACAGGTTTTTCTGAGCCTGCTGATAGGTGTGCTTCTGTTTAGGGTGTGTGGAGGGAGGTACGTTGCCAGTTCATGGACCTCCTCAGGTGACGAAGTAGGTGTCCCTACAAATGGAACACATTCGGAGATTTCTTTGCCACCATTAGCAGTCATTGCCCATTTGTGGGCAGGGGTGCGAAAAGCCTAACGTTAGATGGAGAACTGCCTTGTGTGTTTCTAGAAGGCTTAAAGTTCATGCTAGGAGTCCACTGTGACAGGTCTCTCATTTCACCGAGAGGAGTGGTTTTGCCAGTAGAAATGTGCTAAATGCTACAGTTGCACCCTGTGTGCACAGAACACAGGTGAGGACAACCCCCAAGGTTTTCAATGGGCTTGCAGAACGCTCCGCAGCATGCTCAAAGTGGCAGGTTTTGCTGGAGTTTAGTTAGGGAAATGAATGAATTTAACTTGTCTAGAGGTCCCCTTTTTAACCTGAATTGGGTCTTAGGCCACTCATCTATAATTAGATGTTCTGGCAATATGATCATTTTGTTTTTTATTTTACAGAAATTATGCAGTTTCTCAATCATCAGTATGATGATACTCCATCTATTTTTTCCAGTTCTGTAGTGGATTTGTGTATGTGTGTGTGTGTGTGTGTGTGTGCGTGCGCGCGCACGCGTGTGTGCTGAATGTTACATTTACATCCACTAATGATGAGATTTGGAGAAACTGGAAAGGGGAATGTGGACTTATCTTTTTTTTTTTTTTGTCTTTTTTCGTGTCCGGCAACGGATCGCAACCCTCAGTGTTGCCCCCGTACCGGACCGGGACCGGCAACGGGATCGCAACCCTCCGTGTTGCTCCCACGCCTCGCTCAGCCAGTGAGCGGGAACCGGTCTGTATGTGGGATCCGAACCCTCGGGCGGGAGCGCCGCCGCGCTTCCCAAGCGGCGCACTATCCAGTGCGCCACCGGGCCGGCCCAACGTGGATTTATCTTGAAGTAGAAGTCATTTAAAAAGTTTCATCATGTTTCAAGGAAAGTTGTTTAAATTACTACTTAAATTTTTGTTTTCTTTGAAGGCACATGAGATTACAAAATTACCAATCACAAAAGAATCCAAGTAAATATTTAAAATGTAAAACATATTTTACTTTTGGTACTAGATGTTACAATGTTAAAAAAAATCAAAAAGCTTAATGTCTCTGTAGTCATTATAGCTGTAACTGTGTCAATAGCTTGCTTCAAACTAATATCAAAGGAAGAGTTAACCTTATTAGAAGTAGCTGGAACAGCAAGAGAGAGAGGCATGGCAACAATTGCATCGGAAGATTAAACTGGAGAGATACTGTTCTTATAGGGATGTAATTCGATGGAACTATTTGGTAAATTTTTCATTTGCAATGTAATGTTTCCTGTTACAACAATTTACTAATATGGCTTACATTTTGGGTCTATAACCAATTTTGCTGCTCATGATGTAATGTGAAAAAGTAGTCAAATTACCTAATTTAGAGAAAAAATGCATTTGACCAGAGGGACATTCTGTGATTGATATTATTATTTGTGATGTGACAGATGCTATGAAGTCGAGTGGGAAGGGGACATACAATTTTGTGCATACCAAACAGGAAAAAAAGGGTGACATAGAAAATCCCTGGCCACTGTGCTTTGATGCCAAATCATAGTATTCAACTTATATTTGAAGTAATTTCCATAAACGACAATCTCGTTCATTCAGAATAAAATGCCGCACTTTAGCTATTCTAGGGAATAAAGCTGAGTTACTATCCAAGAGTTTTTGAAAGAGGTTACTGACCAGATAAAATATAAGATAAAATATATGTATTTAGTATACAGAATTTCACACAAATGGATTGTCCTCTTAGTATTTCTGTGCCTGAACCACACTGCTAGTCCTAAAATGGAAACTCTAATGCTGTTTTCAGGTTTGACCAGGCATTTGTTCCATAACTAGCAAGATCTTTTGGCATTTCAGTAACTGAGTTCCCTTGGAAAGAATTCAAATCTAGGTTTGTCCCAACGTTTTGTCTATTATAAAGTAGTTTTAGTGAGTTATAGGGAGGGATTCTGTGCTGGTTATTTTCTATTTCATTCCTTGCCCCCTCCCTCAACCTGCTCTTCTTTCTTGCTATGTACCAGGCTGGCTGACCCCTGGGTCACACTACCTGAGTGTCATTGACACTGGCAAGGAGTGAGGTGTGGCCAGTGGAAGGCACTAGCCAGGCACCAGAGGCAGAAGGAGAGAGAGGTAGGGGCATTCGTCGTCCCATCCCTGTCCTGCATCTCGTATTTGGATGTAGCTATGCCCCTCCGTGACTGCAGCCTGGCAGGTCTTCCTCCAGAGTTCCAGCTCTCAGAGTGGTCACCTTAGCCTCTTCTGCTCTAGGGGTGGTAATATTTCCCCCGACTGAAAATTTCTGGGTGCCTCAATTTCCTTCTTTGATACCCTTAGTGCTGCTCATGCTTCTGAAAGTTTCCTTTCATTGAAGTCTCTCCAGCTGAGTCATTGGAGTGGAACTCTTTTCCTGCCGTGACCCTGGCTGATTTAGGCACAATGATGCTGATACTGTATGATAGACCAAATAACATTATGTACTTCACAAGTGCTTACCTTACTATCGAGGATGGAGGCACTAGAGAGATCTGAATCTATTCTGTGATGACTTCTGCACTACTTAATGACAGGTCCTTAGTTATTATGACAATTATAGGGAATGGCTAGGTATGCCCATATTTTGAGAGTAAGTTGGATAAGGGATTCCAGAAATGATTATTCCATGTACAGGCAGTAGCCTCCAGAAAAAAGGAATGTTGTGCGTCCTCTTGACATAACCATGTCATAGCAGGGGCTGTCATCCCTAGGTTGATTGAAAATTCCAGTAGTCAACCCAGACTCCATTAGAGTAATGCTAATTTGGCTACTTCAACTTCTGGATCTCTTCCAAGGAAAATTATAATGCATAGTCCAAGTAAATTGAGAATCACCGTGAAAGAAGGGTTCTTCACCAGAGGTGAAATCATGAGGAGATAGCAGAGTGAAATGAAGATCCCGCTCATCAGTGGAAACACATCTTTGAGGTTAAATATAACCCCCATTTGTGCAGAAGACCTAAAAACTGGTAGCCACATCATAGATATTAGGTTCAAGGATGTTTCTTGAGATTCCTGGTTCCATGTTCCTAGTGTCTAGGCTAGCTTACTCTATATCTGCCTTCACAGGTAAGTTCCTAGTCCTGGCTTTTTCTCCCTTCTGCATATCAGAGCTGGCTCCTATAGTCTTCATTCTCTGGGCCCCGGCTGGCTATATTCTCTTAGATTTGGCCATTGGAGACACTGGCCAGAAATCAAATATCAGAGGGGAGAGATATATGTGTATATAGACAGAGAGAAAGAGAGATAGACATCTGGGACAATTTCCCCCCACTCCCTCTCTCATCTCAGGCAGTGTCTGTGTCCCTCAGTGATGACAGCTCATGCTGGGTGACCCTGCCCTCCTCTCTGATGCTCTCACAGGGCTCTGATAGCCCGTTTTCATCTCCCTGCTCTTCCAGCCCTACTGGTGTTAACAGTTTCTCACTATTGAAAGACAGGGTGTCTCAACATCTCTTGCTAGTTACCTTAACAAATTCCACAACTCTCTATGTAACTCCCTCATTAAAGCACTTTTATTTGAAACATCTGTGTTGGATTTGTTTTTGTTCCTCTATATTCTTTCTTAAATTTTTATTCTTTCAGTAATGTTAGCTCTGAAGTAATATGCAATTGGTTTTATTGCTACAATTTTAGTCAGAGCAATGCTTATATTGTTTTTGGAATCACGTGAAATAATGCCATTATAGTAGAAGCAAGGAGTATTATTATTGTTGTTGTTATTATTATTATTATATAGAAGCATTTACACATGAGTAATTGGAGACAGTAAAGCCAAGAACAAACCCAAGGCAACCCTCTCAGTAGCTAAGAACATGCATAACAGTGGTTTCTTGGTTGAAAAGTTCTTTGTAAATGTCCAGAGGGTGGAGAAGCCTACCTTGCAGACAACTGCCTTACATGTAGAGTTTTATAGGCTGAGCCAAAATTAGCTCTTTTCCTGGTTTATAAAAAGGCAAACCATGTGACCTTTTGGGTTTGTGCTTTCTTATTTGCATAGCAATCCTTTCCTCCAGTCTAAAATTTCCCTTTAGTGTTCTCTTTTTAACATAACAATTTTTTTAAAAAAACTACATTGTTACTACTGAATAGAGTTACACAAGAATTTAACATAAATATGTATATGATTGTTAATAAACATGTTAAAATTTTCATGTTTTATTTTAAAAAACAAATGTAAAAAATTTGCAGTAGAGAGAAACAGAATTGAAAAAATATGGGCAGAGTGCCTTGAAGGACTGATTAAGACAGAAAAAGAACTCAAAAAACATAGGATGTGAGTCTCCAGCCAGGAAAGAAAGAGGGTAAAGAGAAAGGAAAATGATTAGGTTTTAGGGTAAGACAATTAACTTACTCTCTTTTCTCAATAATATCAGTTTAGTGGTGTTGGACCATGGATTTAACAAAGCTGATTTAATGGCTTGAAAAGAAAGAATGGGTCATGGATTCTTGGGAGGTGGCAATGATAGCTGTTAGCAGATCAAACATTTGGGAGATGAATTGATTGCAGCAGAGAGGGCAATTCCACAGCCATGTGGGGCATTTGACCAGGCCATTTTGAATGACCGGTTTTCAGATAACTGCATGGAAATGACCCTATCAAAGAGTAAAGTCATGTTTTAAAGCTATATCCCTGCCTCTTACTCTGCCCCACCCATCAAGGCTATGCGGCCCTTTTATTCACTTTTGTACTGTTTAAATTTTTTATAGGCAGCTATTATTTTGTTTCTTTTAGTGTAACTACATTTTCTTTGTTTTAATATATTTAAAACTTTGGTTATTATTGTTACCATTACAGAATTATATAACTTTTATAATCAGAAAATACAATATATTATTAGAGTTTATAGATTTTTAACAGTTTTATTGAGATATAATTCATATATCATAAAATTCACCCACTTGAAGTGCAGAGTTCAATGCTTCTCAGTATATTCACAGAGATGCACAACCGTAGATATGTTGCCACAGTTAAATTTAGAAACTTTTTATTACCTTAAAAAGGAACCCCATACCCTTTTAGCTATAACTCCCCTCTCTTCCATATTCCCCCAAGCCCTAAGCAATCACTAATCTACTCTGTCTCTCTATAGATTTTCCTATTCTGGAAATTTTACATTAATGGAACCATATAATACATGGTCTTCTGTATCTGGCTTTGTTCACTTAGAATGTTTTTAAGGTTCATCCATGTTGTATGTATAGTATTTCACTATTTGTCATGATCAAATAATATACCATTGTACGGCTATACTGCATTTTGTTTATCCATATATTGGTTGATGGACATTTGGATTGTTTCCACCTTTTAGCTATTATGAATAATGCTGCTATGAACATTTTGTGTATAAGTTTCTGTGCGAACTTTTTTTCGTTTCCCTTGGGTATATATCTAGGAGTGGAATTTGCTAGATCATAGGGTAACTCTATGTTTAGCCATTTAAAGAATGCTATAGACAGAATTGTGTGTCCCCCTTCCCCCAACCCCAACCATAATTCACATGTTGAAGCCCTAACCCTCAATGAGATGGTATTTAGAAATGGGGCCTTTGGGAGAGAATTAGGTTTAAATGAGATTGTGAGGGTGAGCCCTTATGATGAGATTTACTGCCCTTATAAGAAGAGGAAGAAACACCAGAGCTTGCTTGCTCTCTCTCTTTTTGCCATGTGAGGACACAGAGAAGGTGACAGCAAACCAGGAAAGGAGGCCTAACCAGGAACTGAATCAGCCAGCACCCTGATCTTCAACATCTCAGCCTCCAGAACTGTGAGAAATAAATTTTTGTTAAGCCACCTGGTCTATGGTATTTTGTTATAGCAGCCTGAGCAGACTAAGACAAGGAACTACCAGACTGCTTTCCAAAGTGGCTCTACCATTTTACATCCCGGTAGCCGTATGTGAGGGTTACAATTTCTCCTCATCCTTGTCAACACTTGTTATTATCTGATGTTTTGATTCCAGCTATCCTAGTGGGTATGAAGTGCCATCCTATTGAGGTTTTAATTTTCATTGATGAATAATGATGTTGAGCATTCTTTCATGTGCTTAGTGGTCATTTGCAAATCTTTATATGGTCAAATAATTTGTCCATTTTTATTTATTCGTCTTTTTATGATTGAGTTGTAGGAGTTCTTTGGATATTCCAGATGTAAGTGCCTTATCAGATATATTATTTGAAAATATTTTTTCCCATTATGGGGATTGTGTTTCACTTTCTTGATAGTGTCCTTTGAATCCCCAAAGTTTTCAATTTTGGTGAACTCCAATTTCTCTGTTTTTTCTTTTGTGGATCATGCTTTTAGGGTCATAGCTAAGAATCCATTGCAAAGCTGAGGTCATGAACATTTATCTCTATGTTTTCTTTTAGGAGTTGTAGAGTTTTAACTCTTACATTGAAGTCTCTGATCCATTTGAATTCATTTTTGTACAAGGTGTGAGGTAAGGATCCTGCTTCATTCTTTCACGTGGCTACCCAGTTGTCCAGCACCATTTACTGAAAAGACTAGTCTTTCCCCATTAAACCATCTTGTACCCTTGTCAAAATCCATTGACCATAGACACATGTTTGTTTCTGAACTTTCAATTGTATTCCATTCATCTACATGTCTATCCTTATGCTAATACTACATTGTCTTGATTGCTGTTATTCTGTAATAAGTTATCAAATCAGGATATGTGAATCCTCTAAGTTTATTCTTCATTTTCAAAATTGTTTTGGCTATTCTGGGTCCCTTACAATTCTGTGTGAATTTTAAAATTAGCTTGTCCATTTTTATAAAGAAGCCGACTGGGATTCTAATAGGGAAGGGATTACATTTGAGAAATAATGTCATTTTAACAATATTAAGTCTTTTCTGATCTATGAATATGAGATGGTTTTCCCTTTACTTAGATCTTGTAAAATTCCAACAATGTTTTGTAGTTTACATAACATAAGATCTGCATCTCCTTGGTTAAGTTTATTCTTATGTCTTTTGTTCTTTTTGATGCTTTTGTGAATAAAATTGTTCTCTTTATTTTCAGATTGTTCATTGCAAGCATGTAGATCTGCAATTGGTTTTTCTATATTGATTTTATATCCTGAAATTGTGTTGAACTTTTTAAAATCAGTTTTAATAATATTTTTAGTAGATTTCTTAGAATTGCCTATGTATAAGATCATGTCATATGTGAAAAGAAATAGTGTTACTTCTTCCTTTCCTATCTAGATGCATTTTATTTTTTCCCTGCGTAATTGCCCCAGCAAGAACCTCCAGCCAATGTTGAATAGAAGTGGTCAGGTGGGGAGAGCTGATATTCTTGTCTTGTTCCTGATAATAAAGTGTATTAATCAGTATGTAAGCTGTGGGTTTTTCATGATGTCCCTTATCAGGTTGAGGAATTTCACTTGCATTTCTAATTTGTTGAGTATTTTTATCAAGAAAGTGTGTTGGATTTTGTCAAATGTGTTTTTTTCTATTGATATAATCATGTGATTTTGGATTTTTTGTTCCTTTGATAAGATGTATTCTATTAGTTGATTTTCAGATGTTAAACCAACATTGCATTTCTGTGGTAAATCCCACTCAGTCATGGTGTATAATTCCTTTTATATGTTGCAAAACTCACTTTGCTCACATTTTGTTGAGGACTTTTGCATCTGTATTCATAAGGGCTGTCAGTCGATAGTTTGTTGTCATTGTGATGATGTCTTTGTCTGGTTTTGGTATCATGGTAATAGTGGCTTCATAGAATGAGTTGAGGAGTGTTCTCTTACTTTATCTTTTGCAGGAATTTTTGAAGAATTGATATTAAATCTTCTTTAAATGTTTGGCAGAATTCATTCATCAAGACATCTGGGCCTGGGGCTTTTCTTTGTGTGTAATTTTTTGACTACTAATTCAATTTCTTGTTATTGGTGTATTCAGATTGCCTATTTCTTTTCCGAGTTAGTTTCTGTAGTGTGTGTCTTTCTAAGAATTTTTTATTTCATCTAAATTACCTAATTTATTCGTAAATAAATTCCTTTAGAAACCTTGTTATTTCTGTAGGGCGGTAGTAATACTCTCTTTCATTTTTGATTTTAGTTGTTTTACTCTTCTTACTTTTTCCCTCACCAACCTAGGTAAGGTTTGTCCATTTTATTCATCTTTTCAAAGAACCAGATTTTGGTTTCATTGATATACTCTGTTGATTTTCTATTTTATTAATTTCTACTCTAATTTTTATTACTTCCTGTATTGTGCTTGCTTTAGGTTTAGTTTGTTCTTCTTTTCCTAGCATCTTAAGTAGAAAGTTAGGTTATTGATTTACTCTCTTATTCTTTAATATAGCCATTTGCAGCTATAAATTTTCCTCTAACTACTGCTTTAGTTGCATCCCATAAGTTTTTGTATTTTTTTTACATTTCTATTCATTTCAAAGTGTTTTCTACTTTCCCTTTTGATTTATTTAGGTGTGTGTTAATCTCCACATATTTGTGAGTTCCCCAAGTTTCTTTATGGTATTGATTTCTAATTTTATTCCATCATGATCAGACAATATAATTCTTACTATTATTATCCTTTAAAATTTATTGAAATGTGTTTTATGGCCTAGCATACAGTCTATCCTGGAGAAGTGTACTTCTATGTGCACTTGAGAAGAATGTATTTCTGCTGTTGAGGGGGTGGTGTATTCTCTAGATGTCTGTCAGGTCTAGTTAGTTTACTGTGTTGTTCAAGACTTCTGCTTCCTTGTTAACTTTGCTTAGTTGTTCTATACATTTTTAAAAGTGGGGTATTGAAGTCTCCAATTATTATTGTTGAATTGTTTATTTCTTTCTTCATTTCTGTCACATTTTGTTTTATGTATTTTGGTGCACTGTTGTTCTATGAATATATGTCTCCAATTGTCATAACTTTCTGATGAATTGACTTTTTATCATTATATAATATTCCTCTTTATCTTTACTAGCTTTTAAAATTTGTTTTAAATCTATTTTATCTCATATTTGTATAGTCAGTCCAGGTTTCTTGTGATTGCTATTTGTATGACATATATATTTTTATCCTTTTACTTTTAATCTGTTTTATATTTGAATCTAAAGTGTCTCTTGTAGACATCATATAGTCTGACAATCTTTGCCTTTTGATTGGATTGTTTAATTCATTCACACTTAATGTTAATATTGATGTATTTGGATTTTCATCTATTTTACCTTTTGTTTTCTGTATGCCTCTGAATGTTTTTGTTCCTCTATTCATCCTTTCTTTTTAAGTGAATATTTCTCTAATGTAACATTTTAATTAACATTTTTTCCACTATTTTTAGCTATTCCCTTAGTGGTTGCTCTATGGCTTACCATATACATATTAACCTGCCAGAATCAGCTTCAAATTTATACAACTTAGTTCTACTATAAAATATGTTACTCTTATGCATTTCTACTCCCTTTTCCTCCATTTTCTAATATTATTATATGTATTACATCTATAAATGTTATAAACCCAACATTACATTGCTATAGTTATATGTAGATTTACATTTTTTAAAGAAGCTGAGAGAAGAAAGAAAAATGTCTATATATTTACAACTTTTGTTATATTGACTTTTGTTTCTGTGGTTTCTGGATATCTTCAATTGTTTCTATGAATTTCACACCCATCTGGATTGAATTCCTTAGCCCAGTAAATCTTTGCTCCCACCCACCCCCTTCATTTTATTATTTTCAAATATGTTACATTCCTATATGTTATAGGCCTAGAAATACATTATATGCATTTTGTTTTATAAAATTACTTTAAAAATCAGTCGAGAAAAGAAAGGAGAAGACACATGCATTTATGTTGTCTTTTATAATTAAATAATCACCTTTGCCACTGCTCTTTGTTTTTTCATGTCTTCACCTTGAGGTTATTTGCTTTCAGCCCAAGGAACTTTCTTTAGTATTTTTTTTAGTAAGACAAATCTGCTACCAACAAATTCTTTGAGTTTTTGTTTATCTGAGAATGTCTTTATTTCAACTTCATTTTTGGAAGATAGCTTGACTAGACATAGGGTTATTGGCTGATAGTTTTTTTCTTTGAGTGCTTTGAATATGCTATATGATTGTCTCTGGCCTCTGTTGTTTCTGATAAGAACTCAGCTATTAATCTTATTGGGGTTCCTCTTTTAGTTAGGAGTGAGCCATTTTTCTCTTGCTGCATTCAGGATATTATGGCATCGCTGTTTTAGGAAATTAATGCTTAGTGGGAGAGATGGAGCGTTGGTCTCAGGTCTTCTCAGCTTGCTCCTCTGAATGCGAAACCTTCACCTTTCCAGCCGAGACAAACATGATGGGGGGCTTGAGTATTCTTAGCAGTTCCAGGCCCAAGGCAGGCTCTCAGTCTCACAAGTGGGGGCTGAGTAGAAGAAAGAAGGCTTCATCTTTCTGCTTTACTCACTTGGAACCTAGCTTCATCAACACAGAGCTGAGGGCAGAAGAGAAATGCTGATGTCTTGTCCCTCCAGAGAAGATAGCCCTCTGAAGAGTTGGTGGAGAGGGACCCCTGCATTCTTGGCTGCACTTATCCAGAGTGAAATTTTTCACCTCACTGAGCAAAGAGGGAGAAGGGAGGGAGTGGTTCTTGGCACAGATACCACAGACTGCCGCTGCTCTTAATGAGGTTTAGTAACTTTTCTTCATTTGCTGTATGACCTTAGGACCATTTCCAGAGACTTTAATTTTTCATTTTTAAAATAATTTTCACCAATTTTGCTAGGGAGTAGGTCTGCAAAACTCCTCATTCTGTTGTGCTGCAAGGGAACTCTCATTTTTAAAGTGAATTTGCCTCCAGATGTGCTATTAGTTTTATTCTCCAAAGCCGAAGATGTTCTACATATGAAATACATTATTGAGAGGAATGTAATTGTAGATTTCTTCTGCAACCTGCATGACATTTTTTGCTTTTATATGATCCCTTGTAGTTACACATTATTGAATCTGGGAAGTTGCTATGCCCATCTTTCAAACTTCTCAGAGACAAAGCAGATAGTTTGAGCAGTTGGGGGCCTGTCCTGGGGGTGAGGAGTTATGGCTGAACATAGCTCTCAGTGATCCCTGGTTCACTAACTTCTGCTCTAAATCTGACTCTACATCCTTAACCCACATCTCCTTGCTGTTGCCCACTTTAGAGGCTGAAGACCCAAGGGTAAGGCTCAAGGATGCAGTGAGTGTGTATATTTTTCATACAACTTACTAAAATAAAAGCTTATGTTACAATGTTTTATTTTCTTAGGTTATGTGAAAATGTTGAGGATCAAAATAGCCCAAGTGGCAGTGTCAAAGAGCTCCTGGCATTGAAATGGAATCACCAAGTCAAAAATGTTACAAACATTCCAGAGAGAGCATGTTTTTGGCGGCCTCTAGATTTTGGTGGCTTGAGTGAGGAAGGGGAAGGATTGAAGAATGTATGCTAAGAAGATGTTCAGGGTGCCTTGAGACAAGGATCAATTTCAGGGAATTCAGGAAGTCTGAGCAAATGAAGAAACTGAGGCAAGCATCACCAGCATCACACAGCTCCAAGTGCACATGTGGCAAGATGGGATAACTTTTTTTTTTTTTCCTTTTTGTCTTTTTTTCGTGACTGGCAACGGATCGCAACCCTCAGTGTCGCGCCCGTACCGGACCGGGACCGGCAACGGGATCGCAAAGGGGGTGTTGCTCCCGCACCTCGCTCAGCCAGTGAGCGGCCGGTCTGTATGTGGGATCCAAACCCTCGGCGGGAGCGCCGCTGCGCTTCCCAAGCGGCGCACTGTAGCAGTGCGCCACTGGGCCAGCCCAGACGGGATAACTTTTGAGTGCTAGCGTCTCCCAGGAATTCTCAGTGATTTCTTACAGTTCACCCTAGACATTAGAAAGTTATGGTTTCTTGGCACTTTTGTTAATAAAACCTTTTTATGTAACTCCTTACATATTTTAAATCGTTCTAGGAGGGCTGAAAAAGGAGAATATACTATTTGCCATACAGTATTCCATGGAACGTCTTGCTGTTGGGAATTACTGAAAAAAATGTAATAAAGTGAAATAATATTACTTTTATTTATATAGCGCAAAAAATAAAATACCAGTCAATTGCTCATGTCAAATTAGAATACGACTGATATTCTATTCTCTTGAGAGTTGTAGAATCCACTCAGAGGGCTAAGAGCTTGAGTTTAACACACGCTGCTTTGGGCCATTTGTATTTCCTCACACTGCGAGTGTAGACTCCCATTTGGGGGTCAGGTCTTCTGAAGGAAAAATGAGGAAGTACAGGGATTGTATTATTCCCTGCTTTTTTCAATTCAAATGAACTCTTTGTCCACTTACATTGGATGCTTCGATAACATTTTATCAGCTTAAGTATGCATGGTCTCTCAGCTTTCTGGCACAAAGAAAGAAAATATTTTAAGGTTTTCCTGGAGGTTCTAACTGTATGTGATAGAGTAGGTAGATTACGAGAATTACATAGGATTCCTGTGGCTGAAGTAGCAGTACATCAAGGTTTGTTTTTAGATCTTGGCTTTTCTCAAAGATAGGCCCATAAATTGAAATAGAAACACTCCCAATTTATTGTCCAATATATACACATACACACATACATATATGCACACACATATATATGTATACACATTGCCATAATCTTTTTTATGTATTGTATTCCTTAGTAACCGCATAATAGGCACTCTATATAGAAAGGTTATTCAGCACTTCACACTCTGTAATTATGATAGTGACTCAATAAAGTCAGAGGACGACAATGTGAGAAGAAGGAGGGAGCTGGAAATGTCTGCAGTCCATTCAAAACACATTTGTCAAGTTGGAATGCCTTGAGTTGGTGTGTGGTTCTTTAAAATAGTAAAATAGTTTTAGAAATCATTTAATGATTAATTCATGGTATAGTATCAAACATTCTCCTATTCATGGTTCTGTCAAAGGTCATTTGTCAATCTATTTTTATTTTAAAATAATGTGTGTGCAGCGTATACTTCATGAAGAAGGGCATTCAGAGAGGTTTTAGATGAGAATAAAGTGAATTCAGGCATTTATTCAAAATGAGGCCAGATGTTTTCCCAGGAGTCTTGCATTCCTAACCACAAGCCAGTGCCTGCCAGATTTGAGTGTTAGGTCTCAAAAACTAAACACCCTAGGCTTAATGCAAATTAAATTAGAATGAGAAAAGTAATTATCTAGGACTTACAATGGCCAAGTAAAGAAATAAGATGACTGTCCTTTACATAAGGAGGTGTTGCTGATCTGCTATTAACAAGGTAAGTTCCTTGAGATATTTGGGCGGGGGGGGGGGGGGGGGGGGGGGGGGGGT
>NW_007729276.1:180074-189374 GCF_000696425.1 Galeopterus variegatus | reverse complement strand
GGGGGGGGGGGGGGGGGGGGGGGGGTAGTTGTGAGGGTTAGTGCTGAGCTAGCAATGTCTTCTCAGGCTTCCTGTCCCCTGATTCCTAAAGGTACACTTGAGAAAACAGCTGGATGGGCTTAAGAAATAACTTCCTTAACAAAAACTGCCTAACAGGAGATGTGGCTTAATACATCTACAAA
Source organism: Galeopterus variegatus (assembly GCF_000696425.1). Taxonomy (NCBI): domain Eukaryota; kingdom Metazoa; phylum Chordata; class Mammalia; order Dermoptera; family Cynocephalidae; genus Galeopterus; species Galeopterus variegatus. The sequence goes on along the minus strand of NW_007729276.1, from coordinate 189,192 downwards.
AATAAGCATTGGCCTATGTGCTGAAAATAGTTCTGCTAGGAGGGAGGGCAGGTGGGGGCCATGCTGATAAAATGTAGGGCAGTCTTGGTCAAACAAGTCTTGCAGTGGGCTGAAAATATTTTCTGTTTTCCTTTCTCTTCTAACTTTTTTGTTTGTTTGTTTCCATAGGAATTTGGCAAGGAAAGGAGACTGAGGAGAGGGAAGCTGATGATTTAGTGCATTTGCTTAACATTGATTCATTTATTTATCAGAGCAAGCACTGATCTCACATCCTGAAGATTTACTGCAGAGTTGAAGAGGGTGGAGGATAATCCAGAGCGCTCTGGTGGGAACCCATAATAATGCTGAAATCAGAGGCTAGATCTAATTCCCATGTAAATCAAGCTCGCTCTTTATGTTGTTTTTTGTGCTGTAGAGGACATGATTTTGCTTGGGTTATATTTGAACTGCACTGTATCGTCATAACAAGCTAGAATTAAACTTCATCTGCAAGAAAGCATTAATTCTTAGGTTCTGAAGTACAGCATTTAGAGCTGGGAAAGATATCTGGTTTAAGTGCCTGATTTTATAAATAGGAAACTAAGGGACTTGCCCAAGGTCACCAGCCCATTAGCATCTCTCCCTAGATAACACAATAACTCTTAGTACCGTGGGAGACGTTACCTTTTAGCTAGACTCTAAAAAGTATCAGTTCTGAAATAGCTGAGATTTCTTTGGCTTCCGTCCTGAGTTAGACAGTTTCTTCTTAATCCATCCTGGACATGTCAATAAGCTTTCCTGAAATTTTTACCGTGCATGACACTGTACGTTGATCTGCTATTGATAAGGTGAGTTCCTTGAGATATTTTTCTTGGGTTATAGTTGTACATTATAGCAATTACAAATCTCGAGAGATAGAACTACAGAACTCATCTTCTGATAGTTCAAAAACATGGCATAATTATCAAAAACTATCTTGTTTGGCTGTAAACATGGTATACAAGTCATCTGAGTTGATTGTGGGAAGTATACATTCCTAAAATGTGAATTTATATGTGAATAGTTAAAGATCCACCAAAAAAAAATGCAATTTGCTTATGTTTATATTTCTCCTTTGGAATCTTAAATTCTTCCTCAATGCTTCTGATGAACTAGAGCTTTCTAGAATGTGGTGGGGGCCTTTGCTCAACCTGTTCTATGTCAAACAAGTTTTTATGAGCAGCTTGCTATGTACCTGACACTCAGTTTTACCATATGAAGTTACCAAGAATCAATGCTGAAATGAGGGGAGTATATTGTGCAGGGTAACAGAATTTTAGAGCAGGAAGGTACGTTAAAGATCATCTCTATTTCTCTACTTACTGTTAAGCTGAATAAAATAGACCATGAGGCTACTCACCCAGGATGTAGATGGGATTAGCTTTTCTAGCGTTCAGCCTGTTCTCCTTCTACCATACAGGTGTTTCCCTATGTAGTGTTTTCTTTTGTGAAACAGTGATTTCATGAGTGATAATTAACCCCCCTCCAAATGAAAACAAAAACAAAAAACAGGTTTAAGGCAAGTTCTAATGACTTGGGCAAAAGGAATCTTGTTCTTGATACAACTAGTTAGTTTGCATCCAAATACAATCTACAGGCATGTTTTCAAAACTGAAAACCTATCTTCTTACTCTTACAAAAGTGAAAAAGATGATAATAATTTATATTAATTTGGCATTAGAAAGACAATAATAGCCTCTTGTAAATACACTTCCAAAAAGAATAGAGAAATATAGAATCATCAATATGAGCCAGTTTCACTGGGAAAGTCAAATTGAGATTCTGGCTCTTCAGGTCTTGCCAGTTGGGCTTGACCACTGAACGTATATGGAAAATCCTGTTGGCAAGGGACGAGACTTACCTGTCATCTTGCCCTAACCTTTTTTTTATGGATGAGTACAATGAATTCCATAAGAGTGGTGACTTACCCAAGATTGCACAGCCATTTAGTGGCAAAGCACGTTGATTCCAGCCTCTGATGCCCACTCAGCAGTTTGCCCATGTACTGTGCACCCAGTGCAGTCAAATATTCCAGAATTCTCAGGAGTGCGGTGTACCTGAACATGGTCTTGACATGGACATTTTCTTCCTGAACCAAAAGACCTGTGGCATAGCCATGGCGTTAGAAGGTAAGTTTGAAACTTGAAGTCTATAGATGCCTCGTTCATATTCAGCAAGGCTGCCTTTTCTGAGGAACTCAAACTTTTAAGTAATATTGAATGCATTTAATATTGTTCTTGAGAATTTAGTCAGATTCCTCCACAGAGAATGTAAATCCCAGCAGGTATCTGGACCAAACTACAGTCTTTGCCTAATCTAAGCTTTCATTTAAAGTTTTTGTATAAAATATGAATTTGTGAATGGGAGTTGATGGCCAGAGGCTGGGGAGTTACGGGGATATTGAATGAGCTGTCACATTACCATAACCTGATTTAGATCCCCAGAAGGCAATTGTGACTGGAATTTTCTGGGCGGAAATGATGATGGGAGAGTTACATGTAGAGGTTATGACAGACTCAGCCCGAGGAGCGACTGTAAGGGCAACAGATTGTGACTGGAGGTGAAACTCGTGGGTATGTAAAGGACACTTTGAGAGGAAGGATGTACTGGGACAAAAAGGGAAAATTAAATTTGGATTTTTCAGGACACAGAAAATTTCAGAATCAGAATCACTTGTAGTCGGTACATGGATCATAAATGATGAATTAAAAAAATATAATCACACATCAGTCATTGCAGTAAAGTAGCTGAGATGTTGGAAAACTAAGACCATTTTAAAACTTTCTGAGAGCAAAGGCTTAAATCTCCAATTTTACGGTCAGTCTTTGGTCTAGACTTCACATTTCCAAACTGAGGGGAGAAGACTGCCCATAAATTAGTGGTAGTTCTCTCATAATTCAATTATCTAAAGCAGGAGCTCAGAAAACTCCCTTAATAGGAAAATGCTCGCAATAAAATTAATAAAATCTCCCTTGCTTAGTTAACTCCTGCTGATTATAAGGCATGTGAAGATGACCATGTTCCTCAGGATGTGCTTGGTGTCCTGCCCTAAGGGGTCACTAGTTCTGCGTGGCAAGCAGACCTTCTGCTGGGGGCTGCCTCACTGTGCCACCGTCTGGATGGGGCAAGTGAGACCTGGCGAAGCTGGTTTCACTGAGTTTCCAGCACTGGGAGGCATGGAGTGAAAAGCCCACACTGATCGACAGCTTCCTCTATGCCAAGCACTTTTCTAAATACTTTAACACATATTAATTAATTTAGGTCTCAGGATTCCCCTATGTAGTGCATACTATTTTCAACTCACACTTTGAAATGAAGAAAGTTTAAAAACTTGCCCCAGGCCACACAGGTAGGATGTGGTGGGCTTTGGGTTTGAGGCCAAGCAGGTTTTTTTTTTTTTTTAAATTGTGTGAAGAACGTTAACATGAAATCTACCCTCTTAACATATTTTTATGTGCAGTATTGTTGCCTATTGGCACAGGAGAGCAGATCTCTAGGACCTAATTATCTTGCATAACTGGAACTTTATACCCACTGAATAGCACCTACCTGTCCATTTCCCCCTCTCCTCAGCCCATGGCAACCACTGTTTTACTCTCTGCTTCTATGCATTCGACTATTTTAGATTCCTTATATATGGAATCACACAGTATTTGTCCTTCTGTGACTGGCTTATTTCACTCAGCACAATGTCCTCCAGGTTCATCCATGTTGTTACATATGGCAGAATTTTTTTCTTTTTTGAAGTTCAATAATATTACATTGTATTTATATATACTATCATATTTTCTTCATTCATCTGTCAATAGACATTTAACAGTTTTATTAAATAGCTCCCGATTACACCTAGTAGTGCCAGGTTTCCTGAATCCTTTTACCTGCATATAGCTCCTATTTCTTCAAGAAGTTTCTGATAGGGCATCTTTGCCCTTTATTTCAGGCAAGGAGATAATGGCTCAAATCACATTTGTCTTATTCTCCCACATTGACATCATGCCCTGGAATTGCTATTTCACTGCTGGCATTTCCTTATTAACAAGTAAGGTTTCTGAGCTGCCTTGTATAGCTCAGTTTTCAAAAGATCAAGCATTACCTAGTGGCCAGTCTTCTTCCCTTAATGCCAAGATAAAAACCAAAGATTGAGCATGGAAATAGGGGGAGATTTAAGATTTTAATCATAAAAAGTTCTAAAACGGTACTATTTCATTAATACTTCAGCTACTTGATGTGTGTGACTGTTTTTTTTTTAACTCATGATTTCTGATTTAATGCACCCTTTACATGATATTCTAATCCTGTGCTATTTATACTCTTAAGTTTCCAAGTTTGACTCTCTATTTTCGGTCCCCCAAAAGTTCATTCTTCTTACCTCTATAGTTAAAAGAAACCTTTGGAAAAGTAAAGACTAAAAAACAAAAAAAGAGATGTACAAATACCAGTAGATATTAAACATATTCATGTCCGACTGGTCATTCTAAACAAAATAAATTATGTCACACATAGTTGCTTTTGATTGGCCTGTCATTGGCTGCTAGAACCAGAGATAGCCCATGGTTTCCTCTGGTGTCTAATTTCAAAAATCAATACATGTAATTATATTATTGATTAGAATATTTTGATTAGATTTTATTAATTCACATTCATTTATTCACTCAATACATTTACTGAATTCCTGGTATGGCTGGTGTAGGAGAGCCCCTGCTTGAAGAGTTTGAAGTTGAGCAGGACTGTAAGTCAACACCCAATCATAATGCCATGTAATAATTAGGCAATATTACAAATAAATTATTTCTACAATTTTCATTAATTTTCTTTTGTAGAAGGGAAAAAACAAAAGTATATGATTTACTCAATTTAAGAATAATTGAAAAGTTGGCTGATTAGCTCATTTGGTTAGAGGACCACCTTGTAACACCAAGGTCAAGGGCTTGGATCCCTGTCAGCCACCAAAAAAAAAAAAAAAAAAAAAAATCAAAAAATAATTGTATTCCTCTAGCTCATTTATGGGTTGGCTATTTGGAACCCAGCATGTATTTTCTCCCACAGAAACAATAGTATTCATGTTTTAGGCTCACCACGTTAGATCGCAGAAATTGCAGCTAAATGACATAGTTGTGCTGATATTATCTACTTTTGAGTCCTGGTAGCAGTGAAGAGGAGGGTAAGAAAGAGAATGGAGCACAGGCAGTGTGAGCCTCAGTTTCCTTCTCTGTAAGAGAGAGAACATTATCTAACTCTTAAATGCATGAAGCACCTGACAAAGTGTCCAGTACCTCCTTTCCTGGCTATGAGGGTAGCTCTAGGAAACATCTGGAAATAAGTGGTTGACATTGATTAAGAGCTTCCTGCAAGTCTTCCCTTTCCCAATGCCCTTATTTACAGACCTCTAGACTTCTCCATCTACATTAGCCAACATTAGCCCATTCCCTAAAATTATATTTCACCAAAATTACTTACCTTTCTTTTCCAGGTTTTCAAAACTCTGATTAACTCAGAATCGTTGATCTCAGGTGGGTATTAAGAGGAAAGTAATCTGAGTGAACCAACCCATACAAGTATATGAAGGGTTTGATGGTCTCTGAACTCTTCTAGAGGTAGTTGCATTTTAAAAAAAAAAAACAACCCACCTGTGCTCATTATCCAAAAAGCATGTCCTAGTGATGTGATTTCAGCCAGTGTGCCAGAGTGAAGTCAAAACTTCAGGCACAGTAGGGGAAAGATATTTTTGGGCTGGTGAAGGTCAGCTCATTCTGTGCACCTGTCCTTGGTCAGCTCCGTGCTGGATTTCCTTTTTTACAGTATCTTTTCTTTCTTTACTTCTGAACCCCCAATTTTTCTAAAGCTTTTTGCCTACCCGGAATGGCTTTTTTGGCAGTAGCACCAGGGATTCCAGAGGTGAGGAGACAAGGGAGAAAGGGGCATTTGTACATGCTGTTCGTGTTTCTGAGTCATTTATAGGTAGGGGTTGTTTCTATTAGAATTTTAGATACCCTTTATAAGGCTGTGATAATAGCTATGTGATTGTTTAGATGTAAGTTTGGATAGAAATGTTCAGTGGCAGTGAAAGTATAAATTAATGGAACCTCTGAAAATTTTCCAGTAGACTTAAAAAATAAGTTTCATAAGAATGATCGACTTACAAATATTTTTACCAAGACTGCAAATCTTTCATGTTTGCATTGGCATGCATCTTTGAGATTTATTTTTTTCCTAGTCCCTCATTTCAAATACAAGGAAACCAAATCCCAGAAAGGTAAACATGAACGGCCTCTATTATAGCTCTTGTTTTCATTTCCTTTGGCTTCTCCACAGAGCTTGGAGGACAGACATGAAATGATAGTGGGAAAGTCTGTCCATGTTACTTACTTGAAAAAGCGTTCCTCCCCAGACGTGAAGTTTTAAAAAAGAAATGGTGGTGGATAAAGGAAAGCAGAGGGCTACCTACATGGTGAGTTGTCCGAGGTATGAGGCGAGGAATCAGGAAAGGAAACTTCCACATTTGCATGCTTGGAAGTGTTCATGGAAGGCCATCTCCATAACATAATGCAATTCCCTGCTCACATTAGCAGTAGTTGGAAGATGCAGAAGTGGCACTAAAGTGACTGTTTTGGGAGATCACCCATGTTGTACTGGGCGATTGCATAACACCACGACCCCCCACTGCCTGACACTCCCCGTTCACTTGCTCATTAAGGAAAAAATTGCAATTTGTCAAAAAGAGCTAAAAATGCTTGACCCTACCTCACAGAGTAGATGGGAGTATCAAATAAGGTCATCTCTATAAAAATATTTTATAAACCTACAGTGCACACAAATGCAAGGTATTCTCACCGTGCTGACCATTTTATATGTGTCTTTTTTGCTTCGTTTTTTCCACCATCGGAATTGATTAAACATTTTTCTTCAGGCTGGCATAATTCTCATGATGGCAATCCTCTAGTAGAGGTTCGGTTTTTTTTACGGGTAGGACTTAAATGCACTGCCAGGGGGAGCATGGAGGGTCGGAATCAAAGCTCAGTAGATTTCTAGTTATCACTGCTCCTTCACATTGCTCTGAAAAGTGCAGGTCATTGGGCAAATGCTCTGGTGCCTGCTGGGGATATCTGACCCTGAAAATGGTGAAAAAATTAAATTAAGATTTTTTTATTGTGCCCCCAGCAAAAACAGTTATCGAACCAGTCAAGTGTTAGTGTGACTGAAGCCTGAAGTCGTAATTGTGATTCTAGACAAGTTCTTAGAACATTTGCCTTCCTCTTAATAAAATGTTTTAATTATATTACATGATTCTTGATCTTCCATGGAAAATATCATCTTTTTTTTTTTTTTTTCGGGCAAATCCTTGAATGTCCACTTCTCTCTAGCTTCACATTTTGAATTTAATCAAACATTAATCACTGCAAAGAAATTAAAGAACAAACTAATTTTCATTGCTTTGTCCTTTGCCGTAACAGTACTTGACCTGTGCTGTCCAAATTTCTTATTACAAACAATGATAATTCCTATGTTATTTGAAAAGTATATGGATGTATAAACCAGTCAATTATAGAAACTATCCAAGCATGTATTTTTTGTGTGTCTGCAACTCACATTGGAATATGCTCAGTTTTTTCATTTTACAACCACTAGTACTACTATTTTTGTATTAGATACTTGGCAGATTTGACTTATGATTCATTTTGAAATCACCCAATTAAATAATAAAGAGATTGTATTAATTTTATTTTCCAATGTATGTGTGTTTAGAGATTTAAAAACAAATTACAAGCATTTGTAAAATATTTTGCTAAAATATATTTGAAGGCTTTATATAAGTAATTTGCAAAGTCTCTATTCACCTTGATGATGCATATTGCAAAAAACTATCACCTACAAATATTTTCAATAATTCACAGAGTAGGAATCTTCTTGTAGTGGGGTAGGATTTGCTGATCTCATACTAGGCATGGCAGGGCAGGAAGTAGTATATAATATCATAAAAGAGGAATCAGCTGTCAGGCCCCGGAATCCAAGCAAAGACAAGGCAGGGGTGAAGAGCATACAACAGCCAGGGACCCAGAATCCAGGGGGTCAAATAGAGAGAAAGAGCCTGGCAGATATAAGGGCTAAGCATCAGAGAAACAAAAACAGGCCCATCATGGTTAAGGAGGAAAGTAGGGCAGGACCTCTGTGATCCCACCACACCACTGAAGTTGTTTTCAACCCAGCTTGAGCTATTCTGCAAGTTTATTGAATGCTATGCTGCTTCTCTCCAAACATGTATGATTTCTTTGCAACTTGTGGTCATTTATGGTTTTTTGATGGCAACCTTCAAACTGCTAAGTGTCCATGGACCCCACCATAAAAACTGTTCTCATTTGATGCAGTCTTTTTTAGTTAGGAGATCTACATCTTACAAGATGGCCAATGTTGAAGGTTAGTTATCATATACTGGATCTACCTGATCCCTGAGATAAGTCAGGCAAATTCCTAGGTTTGTGGTTCCCCCACTGTTGAGGGATTGTCAGAACACCTTGCTATTCCTTTCACCTATTTGAAAAACCCAAGACAAAACAAAATCAAAATAGAATAGAACAGGAGAAAAAACTGATAGTTTTCTGAGCTTGCCCAGTTGCAAACTCTTCCTTGTGAGCCTCCATTAGCAGTGCAGAAAGTGAATGTTAGGAACACGCGTGGCATTTTTAGAATATTTCATATTGTGTCTTTATTCAACCTGATGTGCTCCACTGTAGAGATCTTCCTATACACTGTAGACAGTAGAAACATGGGTCTTGCAGTCATGTGAAGTGCCCATGTTTTTCTACATCCAGGCCTCAAAGAGGTCTTCAATAAGCCTCACTGAAGTTGAGTTTTGTGAGCAGGGATTGGTCAGCCCTGTACTGTAGGATGTCTTTCATTATGGAGGTGACAGAGCCAATATTTTGGATCTACGCTTTGGTCAGAGGTCAGTTGGTCAGCCCTGTACTGTAGGATGTCTTTCATTATGGAGGTGACAGAGCCAATATTTTGGAGCTACGCTTTGGTCAGAGGTCAGTTTTTCTTTTTCTTTTTTTCCTTTTTGTCTTTTTTCATGTCCGGCAACGGATCGCAACCCTCAGTGTCG